>NW_026782536.1:0-15466 GCF_031769215.1 Ylistrum balloti | reverse complement strand
CTTGATAGTGGATGACTTTATAACAGGGTCAAATGTCCCTACATCCAATGGAGTATATGTATTCGATGATTTTACCAATGCGGTTGTTGTTGCTAATACAAATGCAACAGACAGGGCTACAATTCAGGCTTTAGGTGGTCAGGTGTCTATAGAATTTCTAAATGGAGTTTATACATTTTTAAGATGGGAAGTCGAGGGTAATTTAATAGCACATAAAGACGCAAGGCACAATGAAGCTGTCTATTAGTGAAGGATCGGGGTCATGGAATGCTTTAATAAGTGCAAGTACAAGTTCGAATTTATCTAATGTTTCAAGATTTAATGATGGTACTATTTCATATTTTGTAGGTAACAAAGCGGGTGGCAGTTGGGCAGTGAATAAAACTACTGTAACGGGGCTCGGATCAACTGCGACAGTAATTAAGTTAAGACATGATGGAACGGGTACAAGACCTACGACATTGTCAGCAGTTCAGGGATTGGTGTATTCATAATGGCATTTTCAATAGCGAGTAATGATGTTATTCAAACTGGTTCAGATGGGGATTTATCTGGGATGAGTGGTCTTGCTTTAGCAAATTACAATGAAGATACAAGTGGTTTTGCGAATTTTCGTATAGCCGACATCGGCACTAAGAGATTACGAGTTCAGGGCGATTTTGATATTGATCCGAATACGGATTTACTAAAAGTAGGACATTTTGAGTTTCCAAAGACTCCTGGATTTGATACAAGTAGAACAAGAATTTTAGTTGAAAACGGAGGGCATTTAACGATTTCATCTCAAAAATCAGCAAACTCTACAAATTATTTTACTGGCACTACTGGAATTTTGAGTAGTCAAAATACAGATTACTACACGCATTGTTTGATATATGTTGAAGCTGGAGGAAGCATAACATTAAATAATATAGGAATTATTGGAGATGGTTACATGATCTATTTTGCTGATGGTTCGTCAGTTAATGTCCAAGGCTGTAAGTTTGTTTGTAAGCGTCCCTTGACAGGAACTATAAACATAGCAAGTAATGATGTCATTTTAAAAAATAATACTTTAATTGGCATGGGGATTACTTTCAGATCCGACCATGTTGACAATGTTGTTGAAAATAATTCTGTTATAGCGAGTAAGAGTTTATTTAATGCTTCGTCTTCTTCGACACCAGAGGTGAATAAGTTGGGTTACTATGTAGCTAAGGGTGTCGAGGTAGACTCCTCAAATACATACGGTCTACCTTTATGGGGATCGCCATTTTTAGCGGAGAGTTGGTCTCATGCTCCTATATTTAATACAGAGAACATGGCACACTGGGCATTTCATAAATTAATTCAAAAAATAGATATATCATGTCTTGATGAAACTACAAGGGCAGTTTTGACTGGAGGTAAAATATTCATTGAGGATTTTGACAATGGTTCAAGGGTAAATTTTACAGAAGAAAGGGCTTGGACATGGGCTAAAGAAAATTGGACTACCGATAGAGATTCGTTGGTGGATTTTGGAACAGAGTTTGATCATACTATGGCTATTTACACTAAATTTTATGGTAGAGATAATCCTGTAATCACAGACAGACGAACTAAAACAGATGATGATACTTTTACAACGGACATTATTTTATTGAAATATGGCTATGTTGTTAAAGTTTTAAATTTATCGTTATTAGGATCGAGTAAATTATCAAGGACAGAGTTGTTAACAACAGATCCAGCTATTACTGAAGCCGACAGTGCGACCGTTTCGTCTTATACAAGCATTAATAATGTTCAACAATTATATGATTATATTGCATTTAAAAAAATAAATGATTATAAGACTTTTAAAGATATTATTGAGTACAAAAATAATTTATATGACTTGGGGAATTTTAATTTAGTTATTGACAATACTGCAACAAATATTTTTTCTATTAGTGGTAATACCATTACTATAAAATCTTCAAATTTTGATGCGTCTAACTTAACTACAACTGGCACTGTCTCAGTAGCGGGGAGTGAGACCATATCGGGGACTTATGCTGACAGTACAAGAAACAGTGCGGTAATTATTTTAGGTGCAAACTTGACTCCAAGTGGAAATAAATTATTTGTAAGTACGGATGGTGGTGTCACTTGGACTGAACTTTTTTCTAATATTTATTCTTATGTGGCAGATCCTACCAAAACGGTTAAGTTTCGATATGTCAAAGGCGATGGAGAAGCAGGCGATCCTATAGTAACTGAAGATGATTATGTTTTGGTTGCGGGCTTAGATAATGAGTTCACAAGTTTTACTAATGAAGTTGGGCAAATAATTCAAGCATTTGAAAATAGAGTCACAACACTACTAGGAGCCATACCAACAAATACCTTGACAACTGGGAATTTTGAAAGTTCGATGAGTGGTTTGGATCAGAGTACAAAAGATGAATTTAAAGCAACTACAGGAGCTGGTGGTGGCTTGACATCAGATGAAAAAACTAAATTAAATGAAATTCATACAAGAACTGGGAAAATTGATAGCATAAAAGCGACAGTCGAGGATAATAATCGAGATTTAAAAATTATAGCTGAAGAGGTTCAAGAATAAATGGAAGAAGATACTAAAGAACGAATAATCAAACTTGAACACGATACAGAGTCTCAAGGCAAAGACATAGGTTACATAAAAGAAAGTTTAACAAAGTTGACATCAGCCGTTAACGAGTTAACAAATACGATCGTTAAACAAGGTGAGCGCATAACTGGGTATGGAAATATGAAGGATGGCAATGTTCTTGAAACGAAGTATTTAATTCAAGATTCTATGAAAAATGAATTTGCTGAAAGATCGAGGTTTACTCGATGGTTAGTTGGATTAGGGGCTGTGATTTTAATGTCATTATTTGGTTCAATATGGTCAACGATTGGAACTTCGATTGACAAAGCTAAATTGGAGGAGGAACTACTCATACTTCAAAGTAAAATAGAAACTATTGAGCATGTAGAACAAAAAGTGGGAAATTTAAAGATCGAATTTTAAAAGAAATTGAAAAAATAAAGGAATAAAAATGGCTAATTTTGACATAGCTTTTAAAATAACTTTAAAAAATGAGGGTGGGTATGTAGACCACCATGTCAAGGGAGACCGTGGGGGTAGGACTTATGCTGGGATCAGTAGTGTTCATCATCCTGATTGGCTCGGATGGCAAAGGTTAAGGGCTGGTAGAGAAAATGAAGCTCGAGAGTTGGTCAAAGATTTTTATCGTGAGAATTATTGGGGAAAAGTTGGTGGCGATAGAATTGATGACCAAGAAATAGCAAATATTTTTTTTGATACGGCAGTTAATATGGGTGTTAGAACGGCTTCAAAAATACTTCAATTGATTGTTGATATTAAAGTTGACGGGGTTATTGGTGGTCAGTCGATAAGTGCAATAAATAATATTTCTAACAATGATTATGGTCAAAGACTTATAGTGTCTGAGTTTGCAGTAGCAAAGATCACAAGGCAGGCTTTGATAGTAAGAAAAAATTCTAATCAAAGAAAGTTTTTTTATGGCTGGGTTAGGCGGTATTTGGGAGTTTAATTATGATTGATCAAGCAATAAAAGGGGTTGATGGCATTGTTGGTAAGATAACTAATACAATCGATGAACTACACACAAGCGATGAAGAGAGAATGAAGTTGGATTTGGAGTTTTCAAAACTAATGGCTAAGCAAAACAAGAATCAAGTAGATTTGAATATTCAAGAAGCTAAGCATTCATCATTATTTATTGCTGGATGGCGACCTATGATAGGATGGATTGGGGCTTTAGCTTTGAGTTGGGAGTTTTTTTTAAAACCTATATCGATATTCGTACTTTCGTACTTGGGGTACTCTGCCGATTTACCTACTATTGAAACATCCCTTTTGATTAATCTTGTAATGGCTATGCTTGGGGTTGGAGCTCTGAGGAGTTTTGATAAATATAAAGGCGTGGATACAAAGAGTGTTTCCATACGAAATAAGGTATCAGGCATGAGTAATGAGGAGCTTGAAAAGGAGTTAGAAAAATGGGAAAGGTAATTTTATTAGTAGGATTTATTTTTATAATGGGTTGCTCCAGCACAGGGGGGGCTATATCTTGTTCGTCTCTACAGGCTATTTATTTAAAAAAAGGTGAAACTGATATTTTAAGTGATGAAACTAAAAGGCAGATTCTTATTTACAACAAAACTTGGTCGGGGTTATGTGGGGGGTGATTTTAAAATCTTCTTTTCCATTTTCTGGTGGAATTTTTCTTCCTCTTCTTGAATTATATAAAACTTTCCTTTAGTTTTCCAGCAAATAGTTAAGAGCACAATTAAAAACAAAATTAAGCTCCAAATAATACTCATTTTATCCATTATTTTTTAATATAATTAAAGAAATTATACTATTAAAAATAATAATAATTTTAATTTTTTTTCATAAAAATTATCGTTTTTTTCAGTTTTTTAGCAAAAAATAGGTAAAAATACATTAAAATTCAATATTTTATATTAAATATATAAAATTATATTGACTTTTATCTATTGTATGTTATAATTATTATATGAAAAACAAAAACATTTTTAAAACTTTGGAGGTAAAAAAAATGGAAAACAAAATAATAAACATTCAAAACAAAACTGGTGAAACTGAAAAATCAATTTTTTTAAATGTGATCGTAGAACATCATAACTTAAATAAAACTTTTAAAAATTCAGTTTGCTTGCCAAAATCTCAAATAATGGAGGTTGACGGGATTTTTTCAATTCCTAATTGGCTTTTTTTACAAAAATGTAAAGAAGTCAACGAAAAATTGGAAAGGTTCAATTTCCATTGATTTTAATGCTGAAATTGTTAAAAGTGAAAAAGAAAAATACAGTGAGAAGGCTTTGAAAGCAAGAGATGCCAGAGAAAAAAATAAAAAAATTAAAGAAGAGGAGGAGGCTTTTCAAAAAGAATTTAATCAAAGTTTGCAAAAAGTTTTCAGACTTTTTAAAAATAAAGAGTATTCTGCAGTATCTGATATTATTAATAAATTTGGTCTTGAGAAAATGAGAGAGGCGATGGTTCCAGATTTTAAAGCTGGATTTGACAAAAGGCTTGAAGAATTTAAATCTGAATTAAATATTTAAAAATGGAAAAAATAAATTATATAAATGTCTTTTTAATAAAAGACGAATTAAAAAATAAATATAATGGATCGGGTCGGGGGCTCTCAATTATTAAAAATAAAGAGGTCATCGATATAAAATATATTTCTTTGGAAGATCAAAATTTAATTGATTTCTGGAATTTCTACAAAGACGAAGATGATGTGGAGGTTGGGTTTGGTGATTTCTCCTGTTGGGAATTCAGTCAAGTTGGAACTTTAAAAAACGATGACACTTTCCCTTTACAGTGGGCAAAGGCGTTGAGGTACTGTATGGAGAATAACGAAAATGAATAAAAAAATTGAAAATATCTTTAAAAGAATGCATGATTTCCAAAATAATTTTGAAGAGGATAAAAAATATTTATTCAATTTTATAAAGTTGGAATATGGATCGGTTAAAAATTTATGTGTAAAAATGGGAATTAGTGAACAATATTTTTATAATTCTGTTTCCATCAATTCAGCTTTTTTAAAAAAATTAGAAAAACATCTATAGGAGTTAAAAATGGCAGGTTATTCAGGATTCTCTGAGAGCAATAATTCTCTTTTAGCTAAAAAAGAGGGACGCTTCCCTTTTTCGTATTGGAAAAAAAGAATTATTTTTTTAAAAAATATAAGTTCAAAAGAATTTCAAGAAATAGTAGGCACTAAAAATCAAGAATGGCATCACACGTCTAAAAATTATAATGAAACATATTTTTATGAAATTGGAGATATTTTTATTAATCGTCGTTTACTAAGGGAAATTAATAAAGAAAATTCTGAAGTAGTCAAGGAGGCATTTAAGGCTAAAATTATTTATAATGAGTGGGTGGGAGCTTACCGAAATCATCAAACAAAAAAGCAATTCACTAAGACTGGCACAGTTAAGGGGGGGTGGTTCTTTCCTGATGATGGAGGAAAAAAAAAGAGCTTATCAGGAAACAATATTTTAAAAATTGATAAAATATAGAAAGTTTTAATTTATATTTATTGTTAACTTTTTAATACCTAAAACCTCAACCGTATTAGCTTTGTGAGTGGTGATTGGGTAATCTGGATTACAGGGGGTTAAGGTAACCGTTTTTGTTTTTTGATTGTAACGAAATATTTTTAAAGTAACCTCGTCGTCAATCTTAACAACGCAAACCTTATTATTTGGCACATCGGATTTTTTTTCTATAAGCACCATATCTCCATCATTGATCCCACAATCAACCATGGAGTCTCCTGAAACTTTAACCCAAAAATGATTTTGTTTTTCTTTCGGGAAAATGGTAGCTGGATAATATTCTGTGGGTTCGTCTCTCATCACTATTTTCGGAGCACCTGCTGGCACTATTCCTAAAATAGGCACTAAAGGAGCTGGGATTAGGTCTTCTTCTTTAAAAGTGAACTCCTTTTTGTTTTTCTTTTCTTGTTTTTGACGGTTTTCCTCGCTCTCACGCTCTTTTATAGCTACATCGTGTATCTTTTCCTTTCCTTCATCTTTAACGAATTCATAAGCCTGATTTATTGCTTCCTGTCGTGAGTCTTCATATTTGTTCACATGCGGTAAATACATTGGGTCTTTACCATTGAGAAGCCAATCGGGGTTTAATGAAAATTCTGTTTTAAAGACAAAATAAATTTCTAATTTTTGATTTCCAGCGAGTATCTTTATAAATCTGTTAAGGTGGTTTGAACTCCAATTCCATTTGCTAACTTATTTTGATTTAATTTTTTATTTTTGATAAAATCTTTTAAACGTTCAATTTGTTTTTGTTTTTTTGTCATTTCCTCTTATACTCTTAATCCAAATAAATACTCTTAATACTCTTACTTATATAGTGATATGCTTTTTGATCATATCTACATTTGCGGATTTTGTCATTTCCTCTACATATACATTTTGATCATATCATATCGATATATGCCATTTTGATCATATCGATATGCTCATTTTGATCATATGAAATTGCTTTATTTTTCACTTATTTCAATTAAAAGTCCATTCTCATCAACAATTGCATGATAGGAATTTAAAACTTTACCGCCAAACAAATTTTTTCCACGAACCTTTGTAGAAATGTAAATTTGCTTTTTTTCATATAAAATTTTATACTTGGTTTCAACATGTTCGTACGAATCGGGATCGTGCATCTATTTTTATGCCATTTTACTGCAAAATGCGACCCATCCCATGCTGAAAATTGCTCTAAAAACTTTTTCTTAATTAAATATTTTTTATTTCTATCTCGAAAATCATTATAATTATTTTTATAGTTTTCGCACCAAATTACTTCATTTAATTTTAGAATAATTTTTGTTTCGGATAATCTATTTAAACAAAAAATAATTTGCTCGGTTGGTAAATTAGGATTATCTAATAATGATTTTACAATAATCAATTTTTCATCTTCAGATTTATTTTGATAATCTTCAAAATTGTAGTTTTGATATTTTGTTGCTATTGATTCTTGATATTCATCTGAAGTGAGAAGACTTAAAAAATAGCCAAATGAAACAATTAAAAAAGTAATTCCCCACCATGTTTTATACCAATTTTTTTTCTTTATAGAATCAGTCATAAATAAATACTCCTAAAAATTATTAAATTTTTTCTATATTATATTCTCTTTTAGGTATACTAATTTAAATTTGCGATGTAAAGGGCATAACTTATTCGAATTGACCAATTGCATTTTATATTACCATTTTGTTAACAATAGTTCGATATTTTGTTTTTTCCTAAAAAAAAAAGAGGGTATCTTTGCCTCCGAATATGATTGAGAAAGGTTTCCAATTTTGTGAAAATATAGATTTGGTTTTTATCATATAAAATCTTATAACGAGTTTCAACATGTTCATAGGAATCAGGGTCGTTCATAGTATTTTTTTTAATGCAATATCAGACTCGTTCGAATGTAATTCTGGATGATGCTGTTCAGATTCCATTTAGATGCTGAAAACTGAAAAAACTTTTTTTTACTAAATATTTTTTTTTTTCTGATTGAATTTATAAGGTTTTGTTTTAAAATCAATATACTTAATAACTTCACACCAACCAAGAACTTCTTTAACTTTTAAATCTGGGCTTTTTTGAATTGGCGAATATTTGATCCATGCAAGACTTTGTTGGTAAATTGGGATTATAGCAAACTTGTTACAATTTCATTTTTTAACTTTCAGATTTCCTCTTATAATTTTGTGTAGTTTCCATATTCTTCTAAAAGTTGGTTATGTTTTTGTTTTTGTCTGAAGTTTATATTCCAGGATGATCTTCACACTTTAAATAGCCTAAAAAGGTAAAAAATGAAAAACAATCCAATTGGAGTCAAAAAAAATAAAAAATTTATAACCATGTTTTATACCATTTTTTTTTCTTTATAGAATTATCCATTATGTAACTCCTCTAATTTTTAGTTGTTTAAATTTACTATTAATTGTTCTCTCTCTAACTTTCGATATTTTTTCATCCAAACTTAATTTTTTTCCCATTTTTTACCTCCAAATTGTGAGTTTTTTCTAAAAAAATTTAATTTTTATCTGTAATTTTATCATATTTTATTAAAATATTTAATATTTTTAATAATTTTATTAAAATTTTTTCATTAACATGTTATATTTATTTAATAAAGATATTTAAAAATATTTATTTAATTAAAAAATAACTATTTCAAAAATTGAAATGTGAAAAATAATTATTTTTAGACATAATTCTTGAAACCCTTTCTGGTTTTATTAGAAAAAAATAAATTTGATTTTTCTTATAATTACAACATAGTTTTAATTTTGAAGGAAAAGGAAGAAACATTTTAAAAAAAAATATGTGAAGTTTTAATAATCAATAAAAAAGATATAAAGGAGTGGAGCGATGTCTAAAAAGCTATTAGACGAAACCCGAACAATTGCTTTTCAGCCAGAGCTTGCTTGCTTGGTTGGAGATCGGGAAGCTATTTTTTTGCAACAAATCCATTTTTTTAATAAAGACAAAGACATCGAGGATGCTTGGTTTAGTCGATCTATCCCAGAGCTACATAAAAAATATTTTTCTTTTTGGACATTATCACATCAGAGGTATTAAAGAAAAATTAGTTAATCAAGGTTTTTTGGAAACGAAAAAAAATAATAGTAACCGTGGCGATCACACTCTCTCTTATAGAGTTAATAAAGAAAAGCTATTACAGGAATTTTCAAAAAAAGCTCAACAATCCGATTTTCTTAAAAACACTGAGCCTCCAAGCAATGGGGCTGGTCTGTCGGAGAAAAAAAGTAGCGTGGACTCCACGGATCAGTCCCACCATGATTTATCTTGGGAGGGAGACCCTGACAAGATCCCCACAGCTCGTGTTGGTGGGAGTGGGGATTCTACCGACAACGCGGGCAATCAATCGGGAGCTCCAGAATCCGAAACTGGAGCTCCCCCTCTTCAAAAAGGAATAGTGGAGTTTGATTAAAAAATGGAAGTAGTCACAGATCAAGTTGAAAGAAAGGTAGTGACTCTACCCGATCCATGCGGTACATGTGGAGGTAAAATGAGGCAGTTCGTATGTCCGTCTTTCAAAACGGCTCCCTATTGCTTGACTTGTAAAGAAATTAAAGAGGATGAGGAAAAAAGGCGGATTGATTTAAAAAAGCAGGATGAAAAAAAAAATAGGGTTGATGTGGTTCTTAAAGAAGAGATCGGCGATAGAATTCTCAATTTTGATATAAAAGATTACATGCTACCTCCTCCCCCTCATGCTCAAAAAGTCATTAAAAGATTATCCAAGCCAGACGATGTGAACTCGGATAAAAATATTAAAGTTTTTTTTCATGGGGTTAGCGGAAGTGGTAAAACCCTTACAGCTTCCTTGATAACTCGATCATGGGCAAGGAATGGTTTTGAGTTTTTTTTTATATCGATGAATGATTTTAAAAACGAAATATTTTCTGCGGGTTTTAAAAAGAGACCTGCCTTGATTGATAAGTCTCGAACTTCTTATGTTTTGGTTATTGATGATTTTGAGTATGTGAAATTTAATGAGAATATTTTTAATGAGTTTAAAAATATTTTAGATTTTCGATTTAAAAGATTAGGCATGGTTACCATCATAACCAGCAATCAACCTCCATTTAAAAATGGTGTTCCAAACACTGCTGGGTTACCTAATTTTCATGGAGGACGATTATCAAAATTTATTCCAGTAAATTTTGGGAGCAAGCCTTACCCTTACTTTAAACAATAGGAGCATAAAATGAAGCAAGACAGTAAACGCATATTGAATTATATAAAAAAAAATGGGAGCATCTCGATAAGGGATGCGACGGATAAATTACATATTAATTCACCTTACCAAAACATGAAGGAACTAAGGGATTTAGGATTAATTAGTTCATCAATGAAACGAAATCCTGAGTCTGGGAAGATGTTTAAAGTTTATTCATTAATGAGGGAGCTTGTGCATTTTGATTAATAAAGAAGAGAAACTCAAAGAATTAGAGCAATGGAGAAGTGTTACTCAAAAAAAAAAAATTGAAGTTATTAATTTACAAGACAATTTTTAAAACAATTGTTAAGAAATGGTTTTGATGAGTGGATTTTTTAGATATTATCAAGTGTATAAATTGTACACAAAGAATGGGAATAAAAACACAGGAATAGTTAATTTTAATAAAGTAGGAGGAGGAATTATCCACTTTGTTATTACAGATGTCATAGAAAATTGGGATGAAATGGTTAAAATTAAAAATATCGAAAAAAACAGAAAGAATTTCAGACATGGCTAATTTCCTTAACAAAAAAATATTGGAATTAAAAATTTAAAAAACAGAAATAGACTATTTTAATTTGGAAGATAATTGATATTTTAAATACAATAAATGAAGAAATAAAAGGTTTCGATTTGGATTTTTAGATTTAAGTCAGAAAGAATTAAAAATTATTTAAACAAAGAATAAAGAGAGAATAAAAACAAATGAATAAGCAACAACCTAATTTTAAAAATGGAGATGAAAAATGAGTGGAATGAATGATATTCAAGTTGGATTAAAATTTGAATTAGAGGGAAATCTTAAACATAATTTAAGAGAAAAGAAACATATTATAGTTAAACAAATTGAGGGCATTAATGATGTCCTTAATACTGATGAAGACTTCGGGGATGCTTCTAACGATGTTAAAAAGTTAATACTTTTTACAGATGAGCTCAAGAAGTTTGAGCAAAAGGTTAAAGAACAATTGGGCGATGGTTTTAAAATTCTCGAAGAATTAAAAAAGGTAGCTAACGACAAAAGGCTATCGCTCGACAAGTTAGTTAAACAGGAGAAAGAGAAAAGGAAGGGCGATGTTGTTAAGGATGGGTTAGAAATTCTTAAGGAATTTTTAGAAGAAGAAGAGAAAGAAACAGGCTTACCGTTAGACCATTATGATACATCTTTCATTAAAGAAAGCATCAAAGGCATGAACCTTTTACAAACAATGGTTATTAAAATTAAAGAAGTTGTTGAAGAAGCAATGGAGAAATGGGAGATCGAGATTGATGCATTGAGCTATGAAAAAGGCTTATGTTGACTCTTTTAATCGAGGGGAATTATTCCCCGACATTCATTCTTTAATTATGGAAACCAACGATGGGCTAAAGGCTATTGTTGAACAGAGAATTAAAGAAGCTGATGAAAAGATAAAGCAGTTAGAGGAAGCAAGGAGGAAGAAAGAAGAGGAACAGAGAATAGAGAAGGAAAAAGCAGAGGAAGAATTGAAGAAAGAAATTTCCACCCCTTCCTCTGCCCCCTTGAAAACAATGTCGATGAGAATCCTCCCCCTCTTCTACTCCTCCCCTTTTAACCCTTTTTCTAATAAGTTTAAAGAGATAAGAGAAGGAACAATGGCATTTGTTATTTATTTTCGATGTCTCCCAACAAGAGATATTGAGGGGAAACCAAAAATAGAGATAGAGGCAAAGTTAAGAAAAGGGTGATGGTGTAACAGATGTACATTTGGGCTGAAAGAAATCAATGAAATTATTAAATAAAAAAGCGAGGTAAACAAAATGGAAATTATAGAAAAACAGCAAGACTCTTTGCAAGTCCCCGATACAATTGATGGGTTTAAAGATAAACAAAAAAAAGTTGTAAACGCATGTAGGGAGATAGTAACCAGTTCGTCTGTCCTTATTGGTAAAAAAAATTATATAAGAGTCGAAGGATGGCAAGCAATAGCCGTAGCCCATGGTTGTTTTGCTGGAAGTGATAATGTTCAAGAAGTATGGAGAGATGGAGTTCTTGTTGGTTTTAAAGCAAGAGGTTTTATCAAAAGAAATGGTCATGTGGTTTCAGAGGCGGAGGGTTTTTGTGGGTTAGACGAACCGTGCGGAAACAAAGAATATTCTTGTAGAGCTATGGCTCAAACTCGGGCGATCAGCCGAGCGTGTAGAAGTGCGTTTGCTTATATCGTGGTTATGATGAACGAGGGGTCTGAAAAAAAAATGGAGACTACGCCTGCTGAGGAAGTACCAGAAGATGCTGGAGATAAAAAAAAAAAAGATCAAATAGATTTTTTTTTAAACAACTATAAAAACAATTTAGGAAATCCCCAGCTTTCTAAATTAGCAAAAGATGTGTGGAATGTGTTAAAGCCAAATGGGGCGAAGATGTCGAGCCATACAATAGAAAAAGCTGAACCATTTTTATTGGAATGGGGCAATAAGTTCAAAGAAATTAAAAACAATAATGAGATAGGGCATGGCATGGGGGATGATGAATTTTTTAAACAAGTGAAAAACCCTGAAGAGATAGATGAAAGACCAGTTTGAAAATATGGAAAAAAATAACAAAAATCTAACAAATAAAAAAATTGATTCAACATCCAAAGAAATCGCTAATCGATTGTTTTCCAAGGATGGAAAATTGAAATGTAATAAATACGATTTAAGGGTTAACAGAAAAATGAAAAAAGAAAAAAGGAGATAAATCAAATGAATAATAATAAAAAAATAGGTTGGTCGGTATGGAATAGAGACAAGTTCGAGGGTTATATTATTGCTGACTCGAAAAGATACTTAGCAATTGTAAAAGGCTATGATTTGGTGGCAAGTGTCAATGGGTATACGGGGGATGATGCTCGGAGAAAGGTCATTGAATTTGAAAATGTTTCAATATACAGGGAAAAGGTGCTTGATGATATTGATTTTGATCAAATAAAAAAAAGTGAAATGAGATGTTGTAGTAACAATTTTGGTTGCAACGTCCAATGTTTTAAAAAGTGGTTTCAAAGAAAGAAGGTGGAGGTGGTGAGTGCAAAATAAAAAATGTTCGGGGATCTTGCCTTCATTTATTCATATTCGGGTAAAAAATAAATGGGAAAAGTTGACATGGGAAGAATTTTTGGAATTAAAAAAACAAGAAGAACAGGATGACCTTGAAAGAATTTTTGAAATTAAATATTCAGCAAGAAAAAGAAATAGTTAAGAATATGTCGAAAAAATCGCAAAAAGTCGACATGTTGTTGTCCATATGTCGAAAAAATTGGAAAAATTCGACACATTAAAAAATGAAATCTTTGATCATAGGCTTGTTGCTTCATTTTGATTGCCCTCCTTCCATTACTCCAAACTTGATAATGGCTTTGATGATAAGAGAAAGCGGGGGGCGACCAAACAGTATAAGCAGTGCGGGAGCGATAGGGTTGGGTCAAGTCAAACCTGTTGTGCTAATAGACTACAACGAACAAAATAAAAAGTATCATGGAGTGGATGATTTGAAAATACCTGAAGTTAACATCACAGTAGCTATTTGGCATTTGTGCCGTTACAGTTTTAAAACTCGGTTCGCATCTGATTTGTTGGAGATTTATTATCTTGGATTTTCAAATTGGTTGAAGTACAAGGATGGTGAGTATGAGAATGGAATTGTTGGTGGTTATGTTGTGTCTATATTCAAAATTAGGGATGTAATTGTGTCTTTAAAAAGAGTAAATAGGATCATAAGATGAAAAATTTTATTATTTTAATATTGATTTTGCTCTTGATTTCATGTAATCAAGACCAAGATGTAGAGGTTGACACATCAGAAGAAAAAATTGTTGATTTGTATGATCGTATGGAGAGCGAGAGGGATCAATATTTTAAAATTCTTGAAGAGCTTACCATGGAGGAATTTTTTGAGGGTTTTTCATTTAAAAATGAAGAAGTTAAAATTTTTTCAAATGGCATTTTTTTAAATACAAATATTTATTATAACTTAGAAAAAATCAAAGAGGCGTTTTCACATCATGGATTTGAAAATGTAGCTATCACATCGGCAGTCAGGGGTGAGGTTCATAATAAAAAAGTTGGTGGAGCTCCAGATTCTAAACATCTTATTGGATATGCTATTGATTTCAGTGTGAGAAAGTCTGATGGTACATTTTTGAGTGATGATGAAATTGTTAATTTGTCAATCATTTTAGGGGGAAAGTTAGGCGATGGGTTTCGAGTAATTGGGTTTTTAGGAAAGAATAAACATATTGAAATTCAAATGAATAATGAAGGGGATCAGATAAATGTTCTTTTTTTGGAAAGATGAAAAAAAATATTGGATGTGAAAAATGAACGAACATAAAAAAATAATTCAAAAATTATTGTATAGGCTTATGGAGGATAAAGATATACAAGAAGAGTTTGACAAAATTGTTATGCCTGATGATTGGTCTTTTGAGGAAGACCCTGCATTGCCAATTTTTAAAATTGAAAAAGAAGGTATGATCTATTACAGTAAAGGATTTGATGATTATTGTTTTTTATGTAAAAAACAAAAAAATCAAACATACGAAGAGGGGGAGGTAATTTTTGAAGGCGATAATTTTGATTTGGAAGATGAGCAACAGAATTTGCTGGAAAATTTTTTTTATGACAGTAATGGGGTTGAAGCCGAAGGTATTTTTGATCTTTTAAAAGTAATTAATCATAAAGACTTTAAAATGGGCTTGATTGAAGAATTAAGAGACCTTGAAGTAATAAATAAACTTAAAGTGCTTGATGTTGATTATGCTCTTGACTTTGACTGTTTTTTTAGAGAAAAAGCTAAAGAGTTATTTAAGAAAGAAAATATAGATTTTAATTTTAGTGATGAATCTTTTGATTTAAGTATTTGGATTGAACAAGAAGAGTTTATTTTTTCTTTTTTACCTCTAACAAAAAAAAATATAGACGAAGTTTTAGGGTTAAAAAGCGAGGTAAAAAAATAACTTAATGAAATCTTTTTCTTTTATTGATCAAAAAAAGAAATTTGCACAATTTTTAAGTCCAAAGGAGTTAAGATTTTTTATAAGAGATAATGTCGGTCTTTGCAAAAGTGTATTTGATTGCTCTGTAGGTAGCGGTGAATTGTTGTCTGAATTAAAATGTGATTTTAAAATAGGA
>NW_026782535.1:0-174125 GCF_031769215.1 Ylistrum balloti | reverse complement strand
TTGCCAGGTACAATTCTTACTACAATTGACAGGAATAAATCTTCCTACAATTGCCAGGAACAATTCTTCCTACAATTGACAGGAATAAATCTTCCTACAATTGACAGGAATAAATCTTCCTACAATTGACAGGAATAAATCTTCCTACAATTGACAGGAATAAATCTTCCTACAATTGACAGGAATAAATCTTCCTACAATTGACAGGAATAAATCTTCCTACAATTGACAGGAATAAATCTTCCTACAATTGTTAGGAATAAATCTTCCTACAATTGACAGGAATAAATCTTCCTACAATTGACAGGAATAAATCTTCCTACAATTGACAGGAATAAATCTTCCTACAATTGTTAGGAATAAATCTTCCTACAATTGACAGGAATAAATCTTCCTACAATTGCCAGGTACAATTCTTCCTACAATTGACAGGAATAAATCTTCCTACAATTGCCAGGAACAATTCTTCCTACAATTGACAGGAATAAATCTTCCTACAATTGACAGGAATAAATCTTCCTACAATTGACAGGAATAAATCTTCCTACAATTGACAGGAATAAATCTTCCTACAATTGCCAGGAATAAATCTTCCTACAATTGACAGGAATAAATCTTCCTACAATTGACAGGAATAAATCTTCCTACAATTGACAGGAATAAATCTTCCTACAATTGACAGGAATAAATCTTCCTACAATTGACAGGAATAAATCTTCCTACAATTGACAGGAATAAATCTTCCTACAATTGACAGGAATAAATCTTCCTACAATTGACAGGAATAAATCTTCCTACAATTGACAGGAATAAATCTTCCTACAATTGACAGGAATAAATCTTCCTACAATTGACAGGAATAAATCTTCCTACAATTGTTAGGAATAAATCTTCCTACAATTGACAGGAATAAATCTTCCTACAATTGACAGGAATAAATCTTCCTACAATTGTTAGGAATAAATCTTCCTACAATTGTTAGGAATAAATCTTCCTACAATTGACAGGAATAAATCTTCCTACAATTGTTAGGAACAATTCTTCCTACAATTGACAGGAATAAATCTTCCTACAATTGCCAGGAACAATTCTTCCTACAATTGACAGGAATAAATCTTCCTACAATTGACAGGAATAAATCTTCCTACAATTGACAGGAATAAATCTTCCTACAATTGACAGGAATAAATCTTCCTACAATTGACAGGAATAAATCTTCCTACAATTGACAGGAATAAATCTTCCTACAATTGCCAGGAACAATTCTTCCTACAATTGACAGGAATAAATCTTCCTACAATTGACAGGAATAAATCTTCCTACAATTGACAGGAATAAATCTTCCTACAATTGACAGGAATAAATCTTCCTACAATTGACAGGAATAAATCTTCCTACAATTGACAGGAATAAATCTTCCTACAATTGTTAGGAATAAATCTTCCTACAATTGACAGGAATAAATCTTCCTACAATTGACAGGAATAAATCTTCCTACAATTGACAGGAATAAATCTTCCTACAATTGACAGGAATAAATCTTCCTACAATTGACAGGAATAAATCTTCCTACAATTGACAGGAATAAATCTTCCTACAATTGACAGGAATAAATCTTCCTACAATTGACAGGAATAAATCTTCCTACAATTGACAGGAATAAATCTTCCTACAATTGACAGGAATAAATCTTCCTACAATTGACAGGAATAAATCTTCCTACAATTGACAGGAATAATTCTTACTACAATTGACAGGAATAAATCTTCCTACAATTGACAGGAATAAATCTTCCTACAATTGACAGGAATAAATCTTCCTACAATTGACAGGAATAAATCTTCCTACAATTGTTAGGAACAATTCTTCCTACAATTGACAGGAATAAATCTTCCTACAATTGACAGGAATAAATCTTCCTACAATTGACAGGAATAAATCTTCCTACAATTGACAGGAATAAATCTTCCTACAATTGACAGGAATAAATCTTCCTACAATTGACAGGAATAAATCTTCCTACAATTGTTAGGAATAAATCTTCCTACAATTGACAGGAATAAATCTTCCTACAATTGACAGGAATAAATTGACAGGAATTCCTACAATTGACAGGAATAAATCTTCCTACAATTGACAGGAATAAATCTTCCTACAATTGACAGGAATAAATCTTCCTACAATTGACAGGAATAAATCTTCCTACAATTGACAGGAATAAATCTTCCTACAATTGCCTGGAATAAATCTTCCTACAATTGACAGGAATAAATCTTCCTACAATTGACAGGAATAAATCTTCCTACAATTGACAGGAATAAATCTTTGACTACAATTGACAGGAATAAATCTTCCTACAATTGACAGGAATAAATCTTCCTACAATTGACAGGAATAAATCTTCCTACAATTGACAGGAATAAATCTTCCTACAATTGACAGGAATACTTCCTACAATTGACAGGAATAAATCTTCCTACAATTGACAGGAATAAATCTTCCTACAATTGACAGGAATAAATCTTCCTACAATTGACAGGAATAAATCTTCCTACAATTGACAGGAATAAATCTTCCTACAATTGACAGGAATAAATCTTCCTACAATTGACAGGAATAAATCTTCCTACAATTGACAGGAATAAATCTTCCTACAATTGACAGGAATAAATCTTCCTACAATTGACAGGAATAAATCTTCCTACAATTGACAGGAATAAATCTTCCTACAATTGACAGGAATAAATCTTCCTACAATTGACAGGAATAAATCTTCCTACAATTGACAGGAATAAATCTTCCTACAATTGCCAGGAACAATTCTTCCTACAATTGACAGGAATAAATCTTCCTACAATTGACAGGAATAAATCTTCCTACAATTGTTAGGAATAAATTTTCCTACAATTGACAGGAATTAATCTTCCTACAATTGACAGGAATAAATCTTCCTACAATTGACAGGAATAAATCTTCCTACAATTGACAGGAATAAATCTTCCTACAATTGACAGGAATAAATCTTCCTACAATTGACAGGAATAAATCTTCCTACAATTGACAGGAATAAATCTTCCTACAATTGACAGGAATAAATCTTACTACAATTGACAGGAATAAATCTTCCTACAATTGACAGGAATAAATCTTCCTACAATTGACAGGAATAAATCTTCCTACAATTGACAGGAATAAATCTTCCTACAATTGACAGGAATAAATCTTCCTACAATTGACAGGAATAAATCTTCCTACAATTGACAGGAATGAATCTTCCTACAATTGACAGGAATAAATCTTCCTACAATTGACAGGAATAAATCTTCCTACAATTGACAGGAATAAATCTTCCTACAATTGACAGGAATAAATCTTCCTACAATTGACAGGAATAAATCTTCCTACAATTGACAGGAATAAATCTTCCTACAATTGACAGGAATAAATCTTCCTACAATTGACAGGAATAAATCTTCCTACAAATAAATCTTCCTACAATTGACAGGAATTAATCTTCCTACAATTGACAGGAATAAATCTTCCTACAATTGACAGGAATAAATCTTCCTACAATTGACAGGAATAAATCTTCCTACAATTGACAGGAATAAATCTTCCTACAATTGACAGGAATAAATCTTCCTACAATTGACAGGAATAAATCTTCCTACAATTGACAGGAATAAATCTTCCTACAATTGACAGGAATAAATCTTCCTACAATTGACAGGAATAAATCTTCCTACAATTGACAGGAATAAATCTTCCTACAATTGACAGGAATAAATCTTCCTACAATTGACAGGAATAAATCTTCCTACAATTGTTAGGAATAAATCTTCCTACAATTGACAGGAATAAATCTTCCTACAATTGACAGGAATAAATCTTCCTACAATTGACAGGAATAAATCTTCCTACAATTGACAGGAATAAATCTTCCTACAATTGACAGGAATAAATCTTCCTACAATTGACAGGAATAAATCTTCCTACAATTGACAGGAATAAATCTTCCTACAATTGACAGGAATAAATCTTCCTACAATTGACAGGAATAAATCTTCCTACAATTGACAGGAATAAATCTTCCTACAATTGACAGGAATAAATCTTCCTACAATTGCCAGGAATAAATCTTCCTACAATTGACAGGAATAAATCTTCCTACAATTGACAGGAATAAATCTTCCTACAATTGACAGGAATAAATCTTCCTACAATTGACAGGAATAAATCTTCCTACAATTGACAGGAATAAATCTTCCTACAATTGACAGGAATAAATCTTCCTACAATTGACAGGAATTGAAATCTTCCTACAATTGACAGGAATAAATCTTCCTACAATTGACAGGAATAAATCTTCCTACAATTGACAGGAATAAATCTTCCTACAATTGACAGGAATAAATCTTCCTACAATTGACAGGAATAAATCTTCCTACAATTGACAGGAATAAATCTTCCTACAATTGACAGGAATAAATCTTCCTACAATTGACAGGAATAAATCTTCCTACAATTGACAGGAATAAATCTTCCTACAATTGACAGGAATAAATCTTACTACAATTGACAGGAATAAATCTTCCTACAATTGACAGGAATAAATCTTCCTACAATTGACAGGAATAAATCTTCGTACAATTGACAGGAATAAATCTTCCTACAATTGACAGGAATACACAATTGACAGGAATAAATCTTCCTACAATTGACAGGAATAAATCTTCCTACAATTGACAGGAATAAATCTTCCTACAATTGACAGGAATAAATCTTCCTACAATTGACAGGAATAAATCTTCCTACAATTGACAGGAATAAATCTTCCTACAATTGACAGGAATAAATCTTCCTACAATTGACAGGAATAAATCTTCCTACAATTGACAGGAATAAATCTTCCTACAATTGACAGGAATAAATCTTCCTACAATTGACAGGAATAAATCTTCCTACAATTGACAGGAATAAATCTTCCTACAATTGACAGGAATAAATCTTCCTACAATTGACAGGAATAAATCTTCCTACAATTGACAGGAATAAATCTTCCTACAATTGACAGGAATAAATCTTCCTACAATTGACAGGAATTGACAGGAATAAATCTTCCTACAATTGACAGGAATAAATCTTCCTACAATTGACAGGAATAAATCTTCCTACAATTGACAGGAATAAATCTTCCTACAATTGACAGGAATAAATCTTCCTACAATTGACAGGAATAAATCTTCCTACAATTGACAGGAATAAATCTTCCTACAATTGACAGGAATAAATCTTCCTACAATTGACAGGAATAAATCTTCCTACAATTGACAGGAATAAATCTTCCTACAATTGACAGGAATAAATCTTATTACAATTGACAGGAATAAATCTTCCTACAATTGACAGGAATAAATCTTCCTACAATTGACAGGAATAAATCTTCCTACAATTGACAGGAATAAATCTTCCTACAATTGACAGGAATAAATCTTCCTACAATTGACAGGAATAAATCTTCCTATAAATCTTCCTACAATTGACAGGAATAAATCTTCCTACAATTGACAGGAATAAATCTTCCTACAATTGACAGGAATAAATCTTCCTACAATTGTTAGGAATAAATCTTCCTACAATTGACAGGAATAAATCTTCCTACAATTGACAGGAATAAATCTTCCTACAATTGACAGGAATAAATCTTCCTACAATTGACAGGAATAAATCTTCCTACAATTGACAGGAATAAATCTTCCTACAATTGACAGGAATAAATCTTCCTACAATTGACAGGAATAAATCTTCCTACAATTGCCAGGTACAATTCTTACTACAATTGTTAGGAATAAATCTTCCTACAATTGACAGGAATAAATCTTCCTACAATTGACAGGAATAAATCTTCCTACAATTGTTAGGAATAAATCTTCCTACAATTGACAGGAATAAATCTTCCTACAATTGACAGGAATAAATCTTCCTACAATTGACAGGAATAAATCTTCCTACAATTGACAGGAATAAATCTTCCTACAATTGACAGGAATAAATCTTCCTACAATTGACAGGAATAAATCTTCCTACAATTGACAGGAATAAATCTTCCTACAATTGACAGGAATAAATCTTCCTACAATTGACAGGAATAAATCTTCCTACAATTGACAGGAATAAATCTTCCTACAATTGACAGGAATAAATCTTCCTACAATTGACAGGAATAAATCTTCCTACAATTGACAGGAATAAATCTTCCTACAATTGACAGGAATAAATCTTACTACAATTGACAGGAATAAATCTTCCTACAATTGACAGGAATAAATCTTCCTACAATTGACAGGAATAAATCTTCCTACAATTGACAGGAATAAATCTTCCTACAATTGACAGGAATAAATCTTCCTACAATTGACAGGAATAAATCTTCCTACAATTGACAGGAATAAATCTTCCTACAATTGACAGGAATAAATCTTCCTACAATTGACAGGAATAAAATCTTCCTACAATTGACAGGAATAAATCTTCCTACAATTGACAGGAATTAATCTTCCTACAATTGACAGGAATAAATCTTCCTACAATTGACAGGAATAAATCTTCCTACAATTGACAGGAATAAATCTTCCTACAATTGCCAGGTACAATTCTTACTACAATTGACAGGAATAAATCTTCCTACAATTGACAGGAATAAATCTTCCTACAATTGACAGGAATAAATCTTCCTACAATTGACAGGAATAAATCTTCCTACAATTGACAGGAATAAATCTTCCTACAATTGACAGGAATAAATCTTCCTACAATTGACAGGAATAAATCTTCCTACAATTGACAGGAATAAATCTTACTACAATTGACAGGAATAAATCTTCCTACAATTGACAGGAATAAATCTTCCTACAATTGACAGGAATAAATCTTACTACAATTGACAGGAATAAATCTTCCTACAATTGTTAGGAATAAATCTTCCTACAATTGACAGGAATGAATCTTCCTACAATTGTTAGGAATAAATCTTCCTACAATTGACAGGAATAAATCTTCCTACAATTGCCAGGAATAAATCTATTGATCTTCCTACAATTGTTTGACGTATCTAGGCAGTGCCCTGAGTAATGACATCCATATCTGTGTGATCGGTGATGGGTCTAATGGTGGCTGTAATGTAGGTGATATTTAAAATATTATAAAAGATCCTCCTACCCCTAATGACCATATCATTATATAAAAGTGTATGACTGAATCTGTTTAAACTTGCAAAAGGCCATCAGTTTAAGTTTTTAAAAAGTCAAGTATTGCAGCACATTACACGTACACTTTGTACATGCACATGTCAAGCGCAAAATTAAATAGATGATGTTTGTTAATTGTGGGTTGTTATTTCAAAAGATTAAACGCATCGCGATAGCCTCTGTAAAATCCTAGACAGGACATCACTGATAGTCAAATACATTGAATATCATCTCTCCCAATTCAAGTTCTTTAAAAAAAATCAAAACGGTCCCTTTTTGACAGTTGTATCAAACGTAGAATAAAGTAACCAGGATAATTTTGATATAGAAAATCAGAAAATTTAGAATCGATTTATTTATTTATTATTATCATTGCATGTTGTAAATAGAAGTATACATATCGTTTGTCTCTGAACTTCAACACTACAGTTTCATTTCAATAACTTTTATCGGTTCTGGTTTTTTTAGGGAGACAGTGGAGGTCCGTTAGTATGTAAGGTCGGCAATGAATACGAACTTGCTGGAGTGACGTCATTTGTATTTGGGTCATGTTTGACGTATTATCCTACCGTCTATGCTGAAACGCGTTTCTTCAGAAGCTGGATCCAGAACAAAATGGATAGCATGAAGTGAATGCAAGACTTTTGTAATCAACAATGAAAAATGTTCCATTCCAGAAGCTTTGAATGTTAATTAAATAAAACAAAATCAGTTTGGATCTGGTTCTAATGCTAAAATGTGTGGTTCAATCTCAAATGATATGATACAACAGACATACACTTATAGTAAGTTACAGTAGAGCCAAACAATGAATTAACCTACATCATACAGATGTTTCGTCCTTCTAGGACTCGTCGGTAATGCTACATCATACAGATGTTTCGTCCTTCTTGGACTCGTCGGTGATGCTACATCATACAGATGTTTCGTCCTTCTTGGACTCTTCGGTGATGCTACATCATACAGCTGTTTCGTCCTTCTAGGACTCGTCGGTGATGCTACATCATACAGCTGTTTCGTCCTTCTAGGACTCTAAGGGTCTCTACTTTCAGATTTGTTTAATTGAAATCATGAAGTCCGTGATTTCGTTAATTTCAAACTAAACCAAGCTTCAAAAATCAAAGATGGTTACATAATGGCGTTTATTATCTGACAGGTCCAAAACTTTAACAAATTTCATTAATATGGAAGACCTGACACTAAGATAAACCCAATCCAGTACTCACAAGAAATAACTCTATTAAACTAAACTGTCCAAGTTTTACAAGAGACTACATGTCGCCCATCTCGTTTGGTTTATTTCAGTCCTAAAGTTTATCATGCTTACTTAGAAACCATGACATGTATGCACGTGTAAAACCTAAGATAAAGCGATACGAAACCAACTCTTTGAGAACAGCCTGTAATACCAGAATTTGACAGGACTGACAACAACAAGGGATAGTGATAATTGTTTAAGGACGGACGGGTGACAGATATGCAGACCAAGACCAAAAACCAAAAAAAAAAAAAAAAAACAAATTGATTCCATCAATATCACTCAAAACACGATATCTCTTTTTAAACCCCCACCCCCTTCTTGTTTTATAATGACACATTTTAAATTATGAAACAGACTTTTGAACATAGAATTAATTTCACTTCTTAATGTTCAGATCATGACTCGATGAACACAGGTTAAATTTATGTTCTTTTTCATTGCACTTCTTTTGATTTTTGTGTATGAAATATCCCCCGTCTTCCTCGCTTTCAGGTTCAAAATAATGGCAAACCGCACCAGTCAGTGTTTCTATATATGGTAAAATATCCCCCGTCTTCCTCGCTTTCAGTTTCAAAATAATGGCAAACCGCACCAATCAGAGTTTCTATATATGGTAAAATATCCCCCGTCTTCCTCGCTTTCAGGTTCAAACTAATGAAAAACCGCACCAATTAGTGTTTCTACATATGGTAAAATGTCCCCCGTCTTCCTCGCTTTCAGGTTCACAATTATGAAAAACCGCACCAATCAGTGTTTCTATATATGGTAAAATATCCCCCGTCTTCCTCGCTTTCAGGTTCAAAATAATGGCAAACCGCACCAATCAGTGTTTCTATATATGGTAAAATATCCCCCGTCTTCCTCGCTTTCAGGTTCAAAATAATGGCAAACCGCACCAATCAGAGTTTCTATATATGGTAAAATATCCCCCGTCTTCCTCGCTTTCAGGTTCAAAATAATGGCAAACCGCACCAGTCAGTGTTTCTATATATGGTAAAATATCCCCCGTCTTCCTCGCTTTCAGTTTCAAAATAATGGCAAACCGCACCAATCATAGTTTCTATATATGGTAAAATATCCCCCGTCTTCCTCGCTTTCAGGTTCAAACTAATGAAAAACCGCACCAATTAGTGTTTCTACATATGGTAAAATGTCCCCCGTCTTCCTCGCTTTCAGGTTCACAATTATGAAAAACCGCACCAATCAGTGTTTCTATATATGGTAAAATATCCCCCGTCTTCCTCGCTTTCAGGTTCAAAATAATGGCAAACCGCACCAATCAGTGTTTCTATATATGGTAAAATATCCCCCGTCTTCCTCGCTTTCAGGTTCAAAATAATGGCAAACCGCACCAATCAGAGTTTCTATATATGGTAAAATATCCCCTTTCTTCCTCGCTTTCAGGTTCACAATTATGAAAAACCGCACCAATCAGTGTTTCTATATATGGTAAAATATCCCCCGTCTTCCTCGCTTTCAGGTTCAAAATATTGGCAAACCGCACCAGTCAGTGTTTCTATATATGGTAAAATATCCCCCGTCTTCCTCGCTTTCAGGTTCAAAATAATGAAAAACCGCACCAATCAGTGTTTCTATATATGGTAAAATATCCCCCGTCTTCCTCGCTTTCAGGTTCAAAATAATGGCAAACCGCACCAATCAGTGTTTCTATATATGGTAAAATATCCCCCGTCTTCCTCGCTTTCAGTTTCAAAATAATGGCAAACCGCACTAATCAGAGTTTCTATATATGGTAAAATATCCTCCGTCTTCCTCGCTTTCAGGTTCAAAATAATGAAAAACCGCACCAATCAGTGTTTCTACATATGGTAAAATGTCCCCCGTCTTCCTCGCTTTCAGGTTCACAATTATGAAAAACCGCACCAATCAGTGTTTCTATATATGGTAAAATATCCCCCGTCTTCCTCGCTTTCAGGTTCAAAATAATGGCAAACCGCACCAATCAGTGTTTCTATATATGGTAAAATATCCCCCGTCTTCCTCGCTTTCAGGTTCAAAATAATGGCAAACCGCACCAATCAGAGTTTCTATATATGGTAAAATATCCCCCGTCTTCCTCGCTTTCAGGTTCACAATTATGAAAAACCGCACCAATCAGTGTTTCTATATATGGTAAAATATCCCCCGTCTTCCTCGCTTTCAGGTTCAAAATAATGGCAAACCGCACCAGTCAGTGTTTCTATATATGGTAAAATATCCCCCGTCTTCCTCGCTTTCAGGTTCAAAATAATGGCAAACCGCACCAGTCAGTGTTTCTATATATGGTAAAATATCCCCCGTCTTCCTCGCTTTCAGGTTCAAAATAATGGCAAACCGCACCAGTCAGTGTTTCTATATATGGTAAAATGTCCCCGTCTTCCTCGCTTTCAGGTTCAAAATAATGGCAAACCGCACCAGTCAGTGTTTCTATATATGGTAAAATATCCCTCGTCTTCCTCGCTTTCAGGTTCAAAATAATGGCAAACCGCACCAGTCAGTGTTTCTATATATGGTAAAATATCCCCCGTCTTCCTCGCTTTCAAGGAGAATAAGACCATGCGTTCCGGAGGAGTAAGCGTCCTCTGTTCATCGACGAAACCCGCCATGTAAATCTTGGTCAATCCAAGTAAGTACAAGTGCATATCAAATAATACATATGTAAGTCAACAGATACGATGTATGACCGACAAAAGCATTCACAAATCTTCTGCGTTACCACTAAACATTGCTATGGAGAGGGATTGCTATACAACAGACAGCCAGAGCGTGTTCTTGCGATATTTATTTCCCAGGAAGTCAAGAAACGGATCGGCCTGTGGTGTTTTGATTGTGTACTTGAACTACATAATTAACCCTAATTTCCCCGGATAGCTTGTAACCGGCCTCCCGTATGTTGTTCAGTGATGTAACCACCAGTAACAACAATGAGACCGTGCCTATTCATATATCAAGATATATGTAAATATCACGATATTAGTTCAAGATGTCAACTCCTAACACATCAATTCAACAAATGCATGTGGATGAGGATTATGGGGAAATATGGTTAACTTCATGTTTTATTAGGGAATATCCCACTTGTGCGATACGGAGCTGTACGTATTAAATGCTCATTAGTATGACTAGTGGTTATTTCTTTGTTCAAATTTGGGAACGCCACATTACTTGGATTGACACGACGAGTGTTGTGGTTGAAGAAGACGCCTACTTTTCCTGAACACATGGTCTTACTCTTGTTATAGGTTTCACAGATCTGTCCTAGTTTCATCGTGATTATCGTGAGAACGTATCGCGTAGGTAATCGTGATACTGGAACCAGCCCTTGAATATTGAATCAGCTGTGATACGTTAACACTAAATGGTGGGAATACCGGAACAGATGAAGTGAATCTTCACTTAAGACCGCTTAGGCACTGGACCAAAAGATGTTCCCAATAGTAGGGAGGGCTACCAGACTTACTTTTCCCGTGTCACTGTCAGTAAGTAGTATATTGTATTACGTAACCTTATTATCAGAGTAGCTAACGTAGACTTACACCTAAATATGTGTCAGCAGTTACACAGTACAACACACACGATGTGACATTTTAGATTTTCATATCTTTGGTCTGACTATTGACGTGCAATTCAATGTAGATCAAGTCTTTAAGACCTTTTAACAAGAGACCTAGCGGCATTGAAGGTCACCGGAGAAAAGCAATATTGAATATAAAACCTTTATATTGAATATAAAGGTTTAAGTGTTATGAAAAAGAAACTGTGACATTGATGATAGTAAGCCAGTGTGTTTATACATGTACACCATCAAAAATGTCATCTATACTAATAATGCGTACAAAGTTATTTCCAGTGGGAAATAAGGTTATGTTCAAAATGCATTTTTTCTATAATAAATGACAGTAAAGTTAATCTCCTCCCCAGGAAAAAATGTGAGACCCATTTTGGTAATTAAAGCATCTTAAGACGCTTCCATCCATGAAAAGCATTTCATTCTACCTTTGTCAGCCCCTTCGGGTTGGGGACTGTATTAATTCACAATTTTGGTTCATCTCAGGCCAATGAAGGATTCTGCAAAAATACATTTAAATGGGTTAAGGGTTTTTTGAGAAGCAATCGAAAATGTTAAATTGTTTACTGACCCACAATGCCAGACAAATGTGATCTAAATAGGTCACCATGAGGCTATGTCTCAGGTGACGTATAAACTGGTAGTAATTGTGAGGTAGTTTTAATAGTGAAGTAATTTTAATAGTTAAGATTACAATACATAGATTTAGGAGGAGACAGAAATAAAATTAATTTTATAGCGAAGTGGGTTTAAGCGAGTATATGAAAACAATCAGTCAAATAGATTGTAAAAAGCATAAAAAATTCAAATAAAAACGCTAAAATTCATTTCGATAAAACAATATTGCAACATTTTAATGTAACTGTATCTCATTCAAAATATTTAGGGCGATATATGTTAAGTGTAAAAATAATATGACATTGAAATATTTACTTATGAATTAAGGAAAATTTTTCCAAATAAAGCTCATATAAATATGCTAGAACAAAAACTGTCTTAAAAGAAACTCTCTGATAGATCTTATCATTTTTATATATAGAAGGTAACGTCATGTTGAAAGTACTTGGGAGATACAACCTACAAAACGTAGACAAAACAGGCGAGAAAACGATGAAACCAAAAGATGTTAAATATATTAAACAATAGGCATATATACATATGTATACTTTAGCATAACAAATCAATACACTCTCTTTTATTTAATTAATCACATGTAACTTAAAACATTTTAATTTCTTCTTCACAAATTCAGTGTACATATTTAAATAAAGCAAAAAGGAAACTTAAAACTACAAGGACGTTTTGTGAAATATGTCAAAACTTCCTTGTAGTGTTGAGTTTCATTTCCACTTTTGTTTTCTTGTTAAGGAACTCTATTAAATCCTATTGGATCTAGCTGAGGACACCATCGCAAAGTTCCACGTGAGGAATGTTGGATCACCCCTTATTTATTGATAATTCATAACAAATTTAAATATCACAGTACTATTTTCATATACACATGAACTGGATTCATTTATAACTTTATAACCCTCATGGAATGCACTTCATGGAAAGGAAATTATTTGCATATAATGATGCATGGCATTTAGATCACAAGAAAAATAGACCAAGCGGCCATGATGGTCACCTGAGGTAAGTGATATTGAATATAAAAGTTATAGGGTAAATAGCTTCCAAGTGTCACAAAACAGAAATTGAGACATTGATGGTAGTAAGACTTAAGTGATACGTTTTAAGCCCTTGATGGTAGTAAGATTTAGGTGACATGTTTTACGTTCTTGGGGTCAGTGTCATTATATGTATACTATCAAAACTGTCTTCCTTAATACCTATAATTCTTACAAAGCATTATGGATAAAGTTATGCTCAAAAATGCAATTTTGCTATAAAACTATAATAAACTTGACCCCTCCCATGGTGAAATGTGAGACTAAAGGGCACTGAAATTTTGGTAAACCACTGAAGACACTTCCATCCATGAAGAGCATTTACTTCTACTATATCGGGGTGTTGAGAAGAAGATTTTTGAAATCCGAGTAATTTTTTTTATCCCTTTCCGCCCCCTCAAGCCCCTGTAGGATGGGGACTATATAATTCACTATTTTGGTTCATTATTAGCCAGGTAAGGTTTCTGCAAAATTTCCTTAAACTCAGTTCAAGGTTTTTTGAAAAGAAATAAACAAATTTAAAAGTTTTCAAACACACAAAGCCAGACAAAATGTGATCACAAGACTTTGTCTCTGGTGATCTAGACAAAAGATTTTTATAAATGAACACAAAACAAATTGAAGATAAACAAGCATGCATTATGCAAATAGACAGTCATCTGACTTGAAAAGCAATTTTTGCTACAAAGATGATATTTTCAGTGGTGCATCAACAGTCTGGACGTTTCTCAAGGACTTCTCGCATATATTCCAAAACTGAGACAAAAAAACAGTACAATTTCACCTGTACCGTCTGCTGCAAAAAAGGGGAAAATGGGTTCTTAATAAACCAGCTTGTGATAACATACTAAAACTTTTCATACGTGTTGTATTGATTACTGTTGTTAAATGTTAAATGACAACGCTCATAGACATAACTGCTGGTATTGACGACACAAACTGCTGTCTGTGGTTCTATGACAACGCTCAAAGACATAACTGCTGGTATTGATGACACACACTGCTGTCTGTGGTTCTAAGACAACGCTCAAAGACATAACTGCTGGTATTGACGACATACACTGCTGTGTGTGGTTCTATGACAACGCTCAAAGACATAACTGCTGGTATTGACGACATACACTGCTGTCTGTGGTTCTATGAAGTCACTGCCTAAGACTTCAAACTGCAGGTATTGATGACATACACTGCTGTCTATGGTTCTAGGACAACACTGCCTAAGACTTCAAACTGCTGGTTTTGACGACATACACTGCTGTCTGTGGTTCTAGGACAACACTGCCTAAGACTTCAAACTGTTGGTATTGACAACATACACTGCTTTCTGTGGTTCTAAGACAACACTGCCTAAGACTTCAAACTGCTGGTTTTGACGACATACACTGCTGTTTGTGGTTCTAGGACAACACTGGCTAAGACTAAAAACTGCAGGTATCAACTATAGACACTGTTGTATGTTTTAATATTGTTTGAGGTCAACGTAACCTAAAACATTGTTAGGGCATCCTGGTGACCCTTGACATCTGATCTTTTCAAAATCTAACTCAACAAATTTGAAGGTCAAAACATGTGAAAGAGACAAGTGTCCCTTCTTATTCAAGAATCACAACTCATTTTTGGAAGTGAAATAATACTCTCAAGGGTTTAATAAAATCCCTGATTGTTGAGGGTGGTCCAAAGACAATGTTGTCCGAGACTTAAAAAAAAAAGTCTAGTACTGGACCCGAACTTTGTTGTTTTTAGTTCCGAGGGAAAAACTGAAAAATGTGACATTTTGAATCTACAGCCATGAAAGTTGTTTGTGTATAGAGTTTTTACTAGATCACTTGCAGACCACCTAAGCCATGTAATCGTAATACTGCTTACGGATGCCAGTGTCTGTGGTCTGCCTTTTGGAGGCAATGTCAATTTTCTTTCTGTTGGATGCACCTGTAAACTTTGCAGATGACTGTCTCATCATTTTACTGTACATTCTTGAGGACTGGTCAGATCCTTTTCCGGAGAAACTGTTCTGTAACATAACAAAAGACAAATTTCCATTATAATGATATAACAGATGTGTCTCGAAGATTTTGCACAGTCAACTTGGCAGATTTTGCACACAGTCAACCTGAAAGATTTGGCACACTGCTAATTTAGAAGATTTTGCACACAATATTACTGAAAGATTTTGCACACAGTCAAATTGGAAGATTTTGCGCACAGTCATTTTGGAAGACTTTGCACACAGTCATTTTGAAAGACTTTGCACAGTCATTTTGGAAGACTTTGCATACAGTCATTTTGGAAGACTTTGCATACAGTCATTTTGGAAGATTTTGCACACAGTCATTTTGGAAGACTTTGCACACAGTCATTTTGGAAGATTTTGCACACAGTCATTTTGGAAGATTTTGCACACAGTCATTTTGGAAGACTTTGCACACAGTCATTTTGGAAGACTTTGCACACAGTCAACTTGGAAGATATGTATAATATCTGATTACCAAGACAACAAAACAAAACAAAACTCATATCATTCATAATATTTCTGTAAAGTTCCTTTGAATATTGGTTAACAATTCTGGACAAAATCCACTAATCATTGATTTTCTTTGGTTACCATGGCAACAAAATAAAATTGGATCTTATGGGAAATATCACCATAGTCGTTGTCATCCTAACATTCTTCGAAACTCTTGTTTATACATTAACAGCATACGCAATCAATATCTCGATTTTGACCAATCAGAAGCCACCATTATGTTTCTATAGTTATGGTTATGGAAATACCCAATATGTGAATTTATAGGCTTTAATTGTTAATCACATGGTGACGGTGAGATGAGTGGTGACTTTAAGAGTGATACTTATGAGGGGATTGACTGTGACATTAGTGGTGACTTTAAGAGTGGTACTTATGAGGGAGGATGACTGTGGGATGAGTGGTGACTTTAAGAGTGATACTTATGAGGGGATTGACTGTGAGATGTGTGGTGACTTTAAGAGTGGTATTTATGAGGGAGGATGATTGTGGGATGAGAGGTGACTTTAAGAGTGGTACTTATGAGGGAAGATGACTGTGTGATGAATGGTGACTTTAAGAGTAGTACTTATGAGGGAAGATGACTGTGTGATGAGAGGTGACTTTAAGAGTGGTACTTATGAGGGAAGATGACTGTGGGATGAGTGGTGACTTTAAGAGTGATACTTATGAGGGGATTGACTGTGAGATGTGTGGTGACTTTAAGAGTGGTACTTATGAGGGAGGATGATTGTGGGATGAGAGGTGACTTTAAGAGTGGTACTTATGAGGGAAGATGACTGTGTGATGAGAGGTGACTTTAAGAGTGGTACTTATGAGGGAAGATGACTGTGGGATGAATGGTGACTTTAAGAGTAGTACTTATGAGAGAAGATGACTGTGGGATGAATGGTGACTTTAAGAGTAGTACTTATGAGGGAAGATGACTGTGAGATGAGTGGTGACTTTAAGAGTGGTACTTATGAGGGAAGATGACTGTGAGATGAGTGGTGACTTTAAGAGTAGTACTTATGAGGGGATTGACTGTGACATGAGTGGTGACTTTAAGAGTGGTACTTATGAGGGAGGATGATTGTTGGATGAGTGGTGACTTTAAGAGTGGTACTTATGAGGGAGGATGATTGTGGGATGAGTGGTGACTTTAAGAGTGGTAATTATGAGAAGGGTAAGTTTGGGATTAGTGGTGTCTTTAAGGTGACTGTGGGATAAGATGTGACATTAAAAGTGGTATGTTTGAGAAAAGGTGACTGTGGGATAAGTTGTGACATTAAGAGTGGTATGTTTGAGAAAAGGTGACTGTGAGATGAGTGGTGACTTTTAGAGTGGTATGTTTGAGGGAGGATAACTGTGACATGAGTGGTGACTTTAAGAGTGGTACTTATGAGGGAGGATGATTGTGGGATGAGTGGTGACTTTAAGAGTGATACTTATGAGGGAGGATGACTGTGAGATGAGTGGTGACTTTTAGAGTGGTACTTATGAGGGAGGATGACTGTGAGATGAGTGGTGACTTTAAGAGTGGTATGTTTGAGGGAGGATAACTGTGACATGAGTGGTGACTTTAAGAGTGGTACTTATGAGGGAGGATGATTGTGGGATGAGTGGTGACTTTAAGAGTGATACTTATGAGGGAGGATGATTGTGGGATGAGTGGTGACTTTAAGAGTGGTACTTTTGAGAAGGATAAGTTTGGGATGAGTGGTGTCTTGAAGGTGACTGTGGGATAAGTTGTGACTTTAAAAGTGGTATGTTTGAGAAAAGGTGACTGTGGGATGAGTGGTGACTTTAAAAGTGGTATGTTTGAGAAAAGGTGACTGTGGGATGAATGGTGACTTTAAGAGTAGTACTTATGAGGGAAGATGACTGTGAGATGAGTGGTGACTTTAAGAGTGGTACTTATGAGGGAAGATGACTGTGGGATGAATGGTGACTTTAAGAGTAGTACTTATGAGGGGATTGACTGTGACATGAGTGGTGACTTTAAGAGTGGTACTTATGAGGGAGGATGATTGTTGGATGAGTGGTGACTTTAAGAGTGGTACTTATGAGGGAGGATGATTGTGGGATGAGTGGTGACTTTAAGAGTGGTAATTATGAGAAGGGTAAGTTTGGGATTAGTGGTGTCTTTAAGGTGACTGTGGGATAAGATGTGACATTAAAAGTGGTATGTTTGAGAAAAGGTGACTGTGGGATAAGTTGTGACATTAAGAGTGGTATGTTTGAGAAAAGGTGACTGTGAGATGAGTGGTGACTTTTAGAGTGGTATGTTTGAGGGAGGATAACTGTGACATGAGTGGTGACTTTAAGAGTGGTACTTATGAGGGAGGATGATTGTGGGATGAGTGGTGACTTTAAGAGTGATACTTATGAGGGAGGATGACTGTGAGATGAGTGGTGACTTTTAGAGTGGTACTTATGAGGGAGGATGACTGTGAGATGAGTGGTGACTTTAAGAGTGGTATGTTTGAGGGAGGATAACTGTGACATGAGTGGTGACTTTAAGAGTGGTACTTATGAGGGAGGATGATTGTGGGATGAGTGGTGACTTTAAGAGTGATACTTATGAGGGAGGATGATTGTGGGATGAGTGGTGACTTTAAGAGTGGTACTTTTGAGAAGGATAAGTTTGGGATGAGTGGTGTCTTGAAGGTGACTGTGGGATAAGTTGTGACTTTAAAAGTGGTATGTTTGAGAAAAGGTGACTGTGGGATGAGTGGTGACTTTAAAAGTGGTATGTTTGAGAAAAGGTGACTGTGGGATGAGTTGTGACATTAAGAGTGGTATGTTTGAGAACAGGTGACTGTGGGATGAGTGGTGACTTTAAGAGTGGTATGTTTGAGAACAGGTGACTGTGGGATGAGTGGTGACTTTAAGAGTGGTATGTTTGAGAACAGGTGACTGTGGGATGAGTGATGACTTAAAGAGTGGTATGTTTGAGAAAAGGTGACTGTGGGATGAGTGGTGACTTTAAGAGTGGTATGTTTGAGAAAAGGTGACTGTGGGATGAGTGATGACTTTAAGAGTGGTATGTTTGAGAAAAGGTAACTGTGGTATTAGTGGTGACTTTAAGAGTGGTATGTTTGAGAAAAGGTGACTGTGGGATGAGTGGTGACTTTAAGAGTGGTATGTTTGAGAAAAGGTAACTGTGGTATTAGTGGTGACTTTAAGAGTGGTATGTTTGAGAAAAGGTAACTGTGGTATTAGTGGTGATTTTAAGAGTGGTATGTTTGAGAAAAGGTGACTGTGGGATGAGTGATGACTTTAAGAGTGGTATGTTTGAGAAAAGGTAACTGTGGTATTAGTGGTGACTTTAAGAGTGGTATGTTTGAGAAAAGGTAACTGTGGTATTAGTGGTGACTTTAAGAGTGGTATGTTTGAGAAAAGGTAACTGTGGTATTAGTGGTGACTTTAAGAGTGGTATGTTTGAGAAAAGGTAACTGTGGTATTAGTGGTGACTTTAAGAGTGGTATGTTTGAGAAAAGGTAACTGTGGTATTAGTGGTGACTTTAAGAGTGGTATGTTTGAAAAAAGGTAACTGTGGGATGAGTGATGACTTTAAGAGTGGTATGTTTGAGAACAGGTGACTGTGGGATGAGTGGTGACTTTAAGAGTGGTATGTTTGAGAACAGGTAACTGTGGTATTAGTGGTGACTTTAAGAGTGGTATGTTTGAGAACAGGTGACTGTGGTATTAGTGGTGACTTTAAGAGTGGTATGTTTGAGAAAAGGTGACTGTGGGATGAGTGGTGACTTTAAGAGTGGTATGTTTGAGAAAAGGTAACTGTGGTATTAGTGGTGACTTTAAGAGTGGTATGTTTGAAAAAAGGTAACTGTGGGATGAGTGATGACTTTAAGAGTGGTATGTTTGAGAACAGGTGACTGTGGGATGAGTGGTGACTTTAAGAGTGGTATGTTTGAGAACAGGTAACTGTGGTATTAGTGGTGACTTTAAGAGTGGTATGTTTGAGAACAGGTGACTGTGGTATTAGTGGTGACTTTAAGAGTGGTATGTTTGAGAAAAGGTAACTGTGGTATTAGTGGTGACTTTAAGAGTGGTATGTTTGAGAAAAGGTAACTGTGGTATTAGTGGTGACTTTAAGAGTGGTATGTTTGAGAAAAGGTAACTGTGGTATTAGTGGTGACTTTAAGAGTGGTATGTTTGAAAAAAGGTAACTGTGGGATGAGTGATGACTTTAAGAGTGGTATGTTTGAGAACAGGTGACTGTGGGATGAGTGGTGACTTTAAGAGTGGTATGTTTGAGAACAGGTAACTGTGGTATTAGTGGTGACTTTAAGAGTGGTATGTTTGAGAACAGGTGACTGTGGTATTAGTGGTGACTTTAAGAGTGGTATGTTTGAGGGAGATAACTGTGGTATTAGTGGTGACTTTAAGAGTGGTATGTTTGAGAACAGGTAACTGTGGTATTAGTGGTGACTTTAAGAGTGGTATGTTTGAGAACAGGTAACTGTGGTATTAGTGGTGACTTTAAGAGTGGTATGTTTGAGAACAGGTGACTGTGGTATTAGTGGTGACTTTAAGAGTGGTATGTTTGAGAACAGGTGACTGTGGTATTAGTGGTGACTTTAAGAGTGGTATGTTTGAGAACAGGTGACTGTGGGATGAGTGGTGACTTTAAGAGTGGTATGTTTGAGGACAGGTAACTGTGGTATTAGTGGTGACTTTAAGAGTGGTATGTTTGAGAACAGGTAACTGTGGTATTAGTGGTGACTTTAAGAGTATGGAATACTAACATTCTTTTCAAGCCTCTTGTTTAGGTCCTGATGGAGTTCTGCACACTCTGTTCTAAAGTTGTATCGCTCCTCCTTCTGTTCATCAGTAGTACATGCATTGTTTAACAAGCGATTCACTGAGGTCCTGTTAAAGAAATCAAAACTATTAGTTTTCCTTAGCAGTATATCTCTTTAACAGACAATAAAATATGGTGTCTGTTGGTTTTTGTTAATGAATGGGATTTATTGGTGTACACATAAATATAGTGTTTATTGTTCTTCATTGAAATATGGTGCTTGTTGTTCTCAATTGAAATATGGTGTTTTTTGGTCTCCATTGAAATGTATGTTTTTTGGTCTCCATTAAGATATGGTGGTTTTTGGTCTCCATGGAAATGTTGTTTGTTGGTCTCCATGGAAATGTGTTTGTTGGTCTCCATGGAAATGTTGTGTTTGTTGAGTCTTGGTTGCTATCTTTTACCACAGGGTCATATCTAGGTCATTTAACAAGACCTTATTACATTTCACATCTATTAGTGTGTACATGGTAAACTTTAAGGTGTTAGGCTGTCCCACAACCAGACTCTGATATATGTGTAATACACAATGCATTTCCTTTTTTCCAAATCATACAGGAAAAAGTCAAGAAGGAAAAACACAGTACAGCAAGTAGATATTTTAAACTGAAATCACCTAGAAAATTAAAATGTGACTTGCAATCTAAAATTATCATTAAATATGATTCTGTGGGAGAGTAATGATATAACAGTAGACACTTACAGTCTATTTCTGGCCTGTTCTACTTTGCCCTTTGAAGCTAAATCTGCTGTTTTCTGTGCTGCAGCTAGGCCCACTACCGCAACATTCATTTCCTGATGGTAAAATTAAACTTCATTGTATCAAACACTGACTAACACTGACTATCTAACACTGACCACTGACTATCTAACACTGACCACTGACTATCTAACTCTGACCACGGACTATCTAACACTGACCACTGACTATCTAACACTGACCACTGACTATCTAACTCTGACCACTGACTATCTAACTCTGACCACTGACTATCTAACTCTGACCACTGACTATCTAACACTGACCACTGACTATCTAACACTGACCACTGACTATCTAACACTGATCACTGACTATCTAACACTGACCACTGACTATCTAACACTGACCACTGACTATCTAACACTGACCACTGACTATCTAACACTGACTATCTAAAACTGACCACTGACTATCTAACACTGACCACTGACTATCTAACACTGACCACTGACTATCTAACACTGACCACTGACTATCTAACACTGACCACTGACTATCTAACACTGACCACTGACTATCTAACTCTGACCACTGACTATCTAACTCTGACTATCTAACACTGACCACTGACTATCTAACACTGACCACTGACTATCTAACTCTGACTATCTACCACTGACCACTGACTATCTAACTCTGACTATCTAACACTGACCACTGACTATCTAACACTGACCACTGACTATCTAACACTGACCACTGACTATCTAACACTGACCACTGACTATCTAACTCTGACCACTGACTATCTAACACTGACTATCTAACACTGACCACTGACTATCTAACACTGACCACTGACTATCTAACACTGACCACTGACTATCTAACACTGACCACTGACTATCTAACACTGACCACTGACTATCTAACACTGACCACTGACTATCTAACTCTGACCACTGACTATCTAACTCTGACCACTGACTATCTAACTCTGACTATCTAACACTGACCACTGACTATCTAACACTGACCACTGACTATCTAACACTGACCACTGACTATCTAACACTGACCACTGACTATCTAACACTGACCACTGACTATCTAACTCTGACTATCTAACACTGACCACTGACTATCTAACACTGACTATCTAACACTGACTATCTAACACTGACCACTGACTATCTAACACTGACCACTGACTATCTAACACTGACTATCTAACACTGACTATCTAACTCTGACCACTGACTATCTAACACTGACCACTGACTATCTAACACTGACCACTGACTATCTAACACTGACCACTGACTATCTAACACTGACCACTGACTATCTAACACTGACCACTGACTATCTAACACTGACCACTGACTATCTAACACTGACCACTGACTATCTAACACTGACTATCTAACACTGACCACTGACTATCTAACACTGACCACTGACTATCTAACACTGACTATCTAACTCTGACCACGGAATATCTAACACTGACCACTGACTATCTAACACTGACTATCTAACACTGACCACTGACTATCTAACACTGACCACTGACTATCTAACACTGACCACTGACTATCTAACACTGACTATCTAACTCTGACTATCTAACACTGACCACTGACTATCTAACACTGACCACTGACTATCTAACTCTGACTATCTAACACTGACTATCTAACACTGACTATATCTAACACTGACCACTGACTATCTAACACTGACCACTGACTATCTAACACTGACCACTGACTATCTAACACTGACCACTGACTATCTAACACTGACTATCTAACTCTGACCACTGACTATCTAACACTGACCACTGACTATCTAACACTGACCACTGACTATCTAACACTGACCACTGACTATCTAACACTGACTATCTAACACTGACCACTGACTATCTAACACTGACCACTGACTATCTAACACTGACCACTGACTATCTAACACTGACCACTGACTATCTAACACTGACCACTGACTATCTAACACTGACCACTGACTATCTAACACTGACCACTGACTATCTAACACTGACCACTGACTATCTAACACTGACCACTGACTATCTAACACTGACCACTGACTATCTAACACTGACCACTGACTATCTAACACTGACCACTGACTATCTAACACTGACCACTGACTATCTAACACTGACTATCTAACACTGACCACTGACTATCTAACACTGACTATCTAACTCTGACCACTGACTATCTAACACTGACCACTGACTATCTAACACTGACCACTGACTATCTAACACTGACCACTGACTATCTAACACTGACAATCTAACTCTGACCACTGACTATCTAACACTGACCACTGACTATCTAACACTGACCACTGACTATCTAACACTGACCACTGACTATCTAACACTGACCACTGACTATCTAACACTGACCACTGACTATCTAACACTGACAACAGACGACAGAACTCAGACTATCTAATACTGACCACTGACTATCTAACTCTGACCACTGACTATCTAACTCTGACCACCTAATTCTGACCACTGACTATCTAACTCTGACTATCTAACACTGACCACTGACTATCTAACACTGATCAATGACTATCTAACTCTGACCACTGACTATCTAACACTGACCACTGACTACCACTGACTATCTAACACTGACCACTGACTATCTAACACTGACCACTGACTATCTAACACTGACTATCTAACACTGACCACTGACTATCTAACACTGACCACTGACTATCTAACACTGACCACTGACTATCTAACACTGACCACTGACTATCTAACTGACCACTGACTATCTAACACTGACTATCTAACTGACTATCTAACACTGACCACTGACTATCTAACACTGACTATCTAACTCTGACCACTGACTATCTAACACTGACCACTGACTATCTAACACTGACCACTGACTATCTAACACTGACTATCTAACTCTGACCACTGACTATCTAACACTGACCACTGACTATCTAACACTGACCACTGACTATCTAACACTGACCACTGACTATCTAACACTGACCACTGACTACCATTGACTATCTAACACTGACCACTGACTACCACTGACTATCTAACACTGACCACTGACTATCTAACACTGACTATCTAACTCTGACTAACTGACTATCTAACACTGACTATCTAACACTGACCACTGACTATCTAACACTGATCAATGACTATCTAACTCTGACCACTGACTATCTAACACTGACCACTGACTACCATTGACTATCTAACACTGACCACTGACTACCACTGACTATCTAACACTGATCACTGACTATCTAACACTGACCACTGACTATCTAACTCTGACCACTGACTATCTAACACTGACTATCTAACACTGACCACTGACTATCTAACACTGACCACTGACTATCTAACACTGACCACTGACTATCTAACACTGACCACTGACTATCTACCACTGACCACGGACTATCTAACACTGACCACTGACTATCTAACTCTGACCACTGACTATCTAACTCTGACCACTGACTATCTAACACTGACTATCTAACACTGACCACTGACTATCTAACACTGACCACTGACTATCTAACTCTGACTATCTACCACTGACCACGGACTATCTAACACTGACCACTGACTATCTAACTCTGACCACTGACTATCTAACACTGACTATCTAACACTGACCACTGACTATCTAACACTGACCACTGACTATCTAACACTGACCACTGACTATCTAACACTGACCACTGACTATCTAACACTGACCACTGACTATCTAACTCTGACTATCTAACACTGACCACTGACTATCTAACACTGACCACTGACTATCTAACACTGACCACTGACTATCTAACACTGACCACTGACTATCTAACACTGACCACTGACTATCTAACACTGACCACTGACTATCTAACACTGACCACTGACTATCTAACACTGACCACTGACTATCTAACTCTGACCACTGACTATCTAACACTGACCACTGACTATCTAACATAGTTGTGATAATGACATATCTACATCATCTAAACAATGGCGTACAGATGGGAGATCTATATATAGATTTGATTATAAGGTTTTAGCCCTGAAAGACCCTTTGATTTTCAAGGGCTATCAGACCAGACATTAGATGACAAGAGATTAGTGACACTACAAACATGTAACTCACTTCCTCCATCTTTGCCCGATCCTTTGTCACTTTCATAGATTTGCTGATGACTCTCAACATTTTACGTCCATCTTTCAATGTAAAACTCACACGAACCTGGAATATAAAAAATAAAAAACAAATAAATAAAAAATACATGACTGAATAACTGGCGGGGTTCTGCTTACCATAACTAAATAATTCAACCAAAAACATCATAGCAGAGTTGTCTTCCTTGGTAAATAGAGCTTCGAATTGTTGACAGAAATGTGTGAACCGATCTCAATGTCAAGCTGTTATGATGGAAAACATTATATGTTTTTATTACATATATATCATAAATCAATTTTCTTTTCAATACCTAAAATCTTGCTACCTTAAATAATTTCACCATATTTTCTGGACTGCCAATCAGTTCTAACATATTTTGACAAAACTTTTGTCTTAAATTCAAAAACACATGGACACACTTGACTAGTGTTATCACCAATATTTACTACCTAGAAATCTAGAAAATAGTTTTCTTAAAATAAGACGACCAGCTTTCTAGTCAAGCAAACCTTCCACTGCCAAGAAATTGTGCAATACTGTTTATTTACAAATATACATCACAATAACGTCATCCAGAGGATAATTATATGGTACAAATATTTACTGATTTCAATTAGTTAAAAAATACATACACTGTATGTATTTATGTTAATGTTGCAAAAAACTGATAACTTACTACAGCCATTGAGAAAATCAGGAATTTTTAACAGCAATCATGTATCATTTAGAATGAAAAAAAAGTTAAAAAAGAAACAGGGTAATTCAAAAAAGTTTAAATACAAAAAGTGTCTTTTATTTCTTGAATGAGTAAAGTCTTGATAATTTTCCATTTGTGACCTCTCCCTTTGCAAGGCTTTCTCACTGATGAACGTCAGTGTTCTGGTGATGTTTATATAACACAAAATGGCTACTTTATAAACAGCAATGCTGGCTACAGTTCATAATTACCTGAAATGGAAGACTTTCCACATCAAGAGATTTGTCTTTTTTTTGTTTGAAAAAGAATGTCACATCTGTATCTCTAGTAGCATTTCCTACTTCTTTGACAATACGACTGCTTCCCTGTTATAATGAAATTCAGAACATAATGAATATCGTTGCCTAACTCACATTCATTTTTTTTATTTTAGAGACAATAAACATGAAGGTTACACAAATAAGAAAGAATCTGAGGCTTCAGTGTCTGTTTAAAACAAAATTCAATAGGTTGCATGTAGTGGTCATTCAGAAATTCCTAACTTCAGTTCCTAAAGATCATTTTAAACTTGTTTCATAATCCTTTTATACTTGAATGTGCAGAAAATGTTCATGTAACTTTGATATTTTTTCTAGTTCCTCATAACACAAACCTTTCAGAAACCTATTTAAGGTTATATACACACTTCCTTCAACTGCAGAAGTACTGGTGTAGCATCAAAGTATTACATCATTCCATGTTTTAATGCAGCAGTATAAAAAGTGTAAAGGGAGACAATCATATGATAAAATTGCCGTACAACATTTCATAACCAGTGTTTTCATCCTGAAATGTTTGAGGTTAAATAGAAAAATGATCCAAGTTGAAGTCAAATTTTCAGGGTAGAATGAAATGTTCGGGTTAGAATTGAATGTTTGGGGTTGAATTTAATGTTTGGGGTTGAATTTAATGTTTAGGGTTGAACAAATTCCTTACCCTTGGGTAGTCGTCATCATCCACTTCCAATTCAGGGTGAAGATGAAACACTACACATACAGCTGTTGCTACAATATAGTTTTGGGAAATTACTCGAAGCTGTCTCATGATCTCAAGAGGGTCTAGGACATCCACGTCACCACCAGAAATATTGGCACAAGGAGAAACGTTTTCTAAACCAACAGGTTCTCCATCAATAGCCAGGATAGACACAACAATTCCATTGTCCTTAGCATAGTTCCCCACCTAAAAAAGTCAACAGTTTTATCTGTGAAACAGTTGCTTACAAATCGTCAACAGTTTTATCTGTGAAACAGTTACCTACAAAAAGTCAACAGTTTTATCTGTGAAACAGTTACCTACAAAAGTCAACAGTTTTATCCGTGAAACATTTACCTACAAAAATTCAATAGTTTTATCTGTGAAACAGTTACCTACAAAAGTCAACAGTTTTATCTGTGAAACAGTTACCTACAAAAAGTCAACAGTTTTATCTGTGAAACATTTACCTACAAAAATTCAACAGTTTTATCTGTGAAACAGTTACCTACAAAAGTCAACAGTTTTATCCGTGAAACATTTACCTACAAAAAGCCAAAAATTTTATCTGTGAAACAGTTACCTACAAAAAGTCAACAGTTTTATCTGTGAAACAGTTACCCACAAATAAACCCTGATATTTTCTGTGAAAAAATTACCTACAGTAATTAGTAGTATTATCTGTGAATTAGTCATCTACAAGTTAACTCAATATAAACACCTGTATTACCTAATTTAAAACTCTTAAGTTTAAATTTCTTACCATGGTATAGTAATCCTTACAACTGGAGTCTGAGTTGTTCATTCGCCCAACACCACAGTTTGGAGCCCCATCTGTACACAAGATTACCTCTGAACCTTGAGTTCCGGTCATCATGCCAATGGCTGTTGCCAGTGCTGGTCCAAGGGCTGTCGTGTCTTTGGTTTGCATGCCTTCAATTCTCCCTGTAATGTCACTGTACAGAAAAAAAAACAGATACAAAATATTTTCTGTTGTACTTGGTAATAAAAATCATACAATTATATTCCAAGATACCAAACCCAGTGATATCTTGATATTCCAGTGTATTGCTATATTCTCCAAGATAGGTACATGAAAGGTAGCTCAGAAAAATACACAGGTTTTATACTATTCCCTTTAATATCACGAATGTTCCTTTAATATCACAAATGTTCCTTTAATAACAAATGTTCCTTTAATATTTTTTTTCCTTTGATATCACAAAATGTCTTTTAATATCGCAAATGTTCCCTACATATCAAAAATGTTCCTTTGATATTACAATGTTCCTTTAATATCACAAACGTTCCTTTAATATCACAAATGTTCCTTTGATATTACAAGTGTTCCTTTAATATCACAAACATTCCTTTAATATCACAAATGTTCCTTTAATATCGCAAATGTTCCTTTGATATTACAATGTTCCTTTAATATCACAAACATTCCTTTAATATCACAAATGTTCCTTTGATATTACAAGTGTTCCTTTAATATCACAAACATTCCTTTAATATCACAAACATTCCTTTAATATCACAAATGTTCCTTTGATATCACAAATGTTCCTTTAATATCGCAAATGTTCCTTTGATATTACAAATGTTCCTTTGATATTACAATGTTCCTTTAATATCGCAAATGTTCCTTTAATGTTAAATTTTTTCCTTTAATATCACAAACATTCCTTTAATATCACAAACATTCCTTTAATATCGCAAATGTTCCTTAAATATCACAAGTGTTCCTTTCATATTGCAAATGTTCCTTAAATATCAAACTAGTAGCTGGTACATGTTTTTGCTGTCATGTTCAACTGTAACCTGTATGTACCTTTAATATTGCAAATGTTTCAAAGGGCAACTGTGTTACAGTTGAACATGACAGCAAAAACATGTACCAGCTACTAGTTGTTCTTGTTTTAAGTAGGCTTTACCGTTATCATATTTTCTACGTGTGTATCAAATTTTTCAGAAAAAGAAATTGCCATTAATGAAGATTTAAAGTGATGGTCCCTCTTTAACAAAATATAAAACAAACTAATAAAGCTTCTCCTTAATTCCTGTCTTACTGTATTATGGTAAATCTTTCTTTATAAGAAAGTTTGTAATTGTAGAAATATTAATGACTTTTGTCTTTTAAACAGATACACATATTCCATCACATACTATGTCATTTCTCAAAGTATATATTGACCAGATTCAACTGTTTCTACCTCCAGTGTATGAAATTCAAAGAAGGGAAATAACTCCTCTGTATTTGTGATAACTTTGCTAATTGCAATTTTCCCCATAATATGAAAATCACACACCGGGACAATTGTGAAATTGACTCCCTTTTACATTACAGATATACCCATTCTTTTCATAGAAATAAGAAATAACTAGAAAAATGTTCAACAGAATCTCACAACCTTAAACAAAAATAGCTCAGAATAACAAGATTGGAAGCAAGAAAGTGACAATCCTATTTTGAAAATTTCACTTTTTTACTTTCAATAAGAAATAATACTTAAATGTCTAATCCATCTCTTTCCTTTTCGATTTAGAATTTCAAGATATAGCCTTTTAATCCTTATATAGCATCTATAACAGAAATCAAATATGATTTTATCTATAATATTTTTGTATCAACTTGGTACTAAAATCAATGTTAAGCTACATACGCATTTGAAGAACTTTGACCCTAATTGATCTGTTTCTTAACATTCAGGTTTGTTTAAATACTTACTCATAGCTTTCTCCCAAGGTACGAATGTCCATCTGCTGGGCATACTGTTGACCGCACTGTACAAGACGGTCAAATGAGTCCCTGATATGACTTTCAACTTGGTAGGATTCCTGGCTACCATCCCCTAAGATGGTCACATCAGTGGCAAACTGTACAAGTATGACTCGTCTGTCAGGGTTTTCCAGCTTCAGTCGCTCAAGTTGTCTAAATGACCATTGCAATATCTTACAATACATTGACAAAACAATTATCATTTTCTTTCAATAAACATTTGTACAAGGTAGATTTATCATTAGATGAAGAAAAATTGGAAAAAAATGTCAATTGAATCAAAATTAATTTCATTTCAATCTTGATTTTCTATGCAATGTCAATTATATGAGCTATAAATGACATAGAATAAGAAGTTTATGGTTTATTTTGACATTTAGTAATCATAATTTATTTCCACAGGAGTTTGATTTTTGTTGATTTTGTTGGTACTTTAAATCCATGAATTTGTTTATCATTGAAAAGATTATTGATGATTAAACACTAACGTGAATTTATGGTACTCCTGGCGTAAGTGTGTACTGGTTATCACCAGAATAAAGTATAATTGAAACAAAACTTTCAAAAAATAAATTGTCCTTACGAATATATCTGATTTTTAACGTATACCCATTCCTAATGTTAAAGAATATGACTAAATGAGTGTTCTCCAGTCAGAAAACATTCACAAGGCTTTATTATTTACATTCTGAATATCAAGAGAGACATGTTACGACTGACAGTTCTGAAACATTGAGGCATCTTCAGAAAGTAAATGAATTTCTATGTTGATAATTTACTGATGGTAATTTTCTATATCTTGTCTAGAGAAATCTGTTCCTTTGGAAGTACTCACCTTTTCAGGGCCTCCTTAATGGCCGCTAATCTTGATACTTGAGTGTCAAAGTTTGATGATCTGTCTCTGGATTTCTTCCATGCCACTACAAACATAGGGCATATCCTTACTAATAACTCTTCATATAAGGATTTAAGGGAACAATCATTTGCAAAATGTGAAAATCTCATTTCTTGGATAAAGATGTGAATATTGAACTAATTGTTCTTAACTGTGATTAACTTCAGGGAATTCTAAGTCAAGGGTGTGTAAGTTTCACTGAATTCCATAAAACCTGATCAGAAGTGTGATTAACTTCAGGGAATTCTAAGTCAAGGGTGTGTAAGTTTCACTGAATTCCATAAAACCTGATCAGAAGTGTGATTAACTTCAGGGAATTCTAAGTCAAGGGTGTGTAAGTTTCACTGAATTCCATAAAACCTGATCAGAAGTGTGATTAACTTCAGGGAATTTTAAGTCAAGGGTGTGTAAGTTTCACTGAATTCCATAAAACCTGATCAGAAGTGTGATTAACTTCAGGGAATTCTAAGTCAAGGGTGTGTAAGTTTCACTGAATTCCATAAAACCTGATCAGAAGTGTGATTAACTTCAGGGAATTCTAAGTCAAGGGTGTGTAAGTTTCACTGAATTCCATAAAACCTGATCAGAAGTGTGATTAACTTCAGGGAATTTTAAGTCAAGGGTGTGTAAGTTTCACTGAATTCCATAAAACCTGATCAGAAGTGTGATTAACTTCAGGGAATTCTAAGTCAAGGGTGTGTAAGTTTCACTGAATTCCATAAAACCTGATCAGAAGTGTGATTAACTTCAGGGAATTCTAAGTCAAGGGTGTGTAAGTTTCACTGAATTCCATAAAACCTGATCAGAAGTGTGATTAACTTCAGGGAATTTTAAGTCAAGGGTGTGTAAGTTTCACTGAATTCCATAAAACCTGATCAGAAGTGTGATTAACTTCAGGGAATTCTAAGTCAAGGGTGTGTAAGTTTCACTGAATTCCATAAAACCTGATCAGAAGTGTGATTAACTTCAGGGAATTTTAAGTCAAGGGTGTGTAAGTTTCACTGAATTCCATAAAACCTGATCAGAAGTGTGATTAACTTCAGGGAATTCTAAGTCAAGGGTGTGTAAGTTTCACTGAATTCCATAAAACCTGATCAGAAGTGTGATTAACTTCAGGGAATTCTAAGTCAAGGGTGTGTAAGTTTCACTGAATTCCATAAAACCTGATCAGAAGTGTGATTAACTTCAGGGAATTCTAAGTCAAGTGTAAGTGTGTAGAGTTTCACTGAATTCCATAAAACCTGATCAGAAGTGTGATTAACTTCAGGGAATTCTAAGTCAAGGGTGTGTAAGTTTCACTGAATTCCATAAAACCTGATCAGAAGTGTGATTAACTTCAGGGAATTCTAAGTCAAGGGTGTGTAAGTTTCACTGAATTCCATAAAACCTGATCAGAAGTGTGATTAACTTCAGGGAATTCTAAGTCAAGGGTGTGTAAGTTTCACTGAATTCCATAAAACCTGATCAGAAGTGTGATTAACTTCAGGGAATTCTAAGTCAAGGGTGTGTAAGTTTCACTGAATTCCATAAAACCTGATCAGAAGTGTGATTAACTTCAGGGAATTCTAAGTCAAGGGTGTGTAAGTTTCACTGAAGCAGAGAATATCAGTAGTTTGAGAGTGCAGAGAATATCAGTAGTTTGAGAGTGCAGTGAATATCAGTAGTTTGAGAGTGGTGCAGAGAATATCAGAAGTTTGAGAGTGCAGAGAATATCAGAAGTTTGAGAGTGCAGAGAATATCAGTAGTTTGAGAGTGCAGAGAATATCAGTAGTTTGAGAGTGCAGAGAATATCAGTAGTTTGAGAGTGCAGAGAATATCAGAAGTTTGAGAGTGGTGCAGAGAATATCAGTAGTTTGAGAGTGCAGAGAATATCAGTAGTTTGAGAGTGCAGAGAATATCAGTAGTTTGAGAGTGCAGAGAATATCAGTAGTTTGAGAGTGCAGAGAATATCAGTAGTTTGAGAGTGCAGAGAATATCAGTTGTTTGAGAGTGCAGAGAATATCAGTAGTTTGAGAGTGCAGAGAATATCAGTAGTTTGAGAGTGCAGAGAATATCAGTAGTTTGAGAGTGGTGCAGAGAATATCAGTAGTCTGAGAGTGCAGAGAATATCAGTAGTATGAGAGTGATGCAGAGAATATCAGTAGTTTGAGAGTGCAGAGAATATCAGTAGTTTGAGCGTGGTGCAGAGAATATCAGTAGTTTGAGAGTGCAGAGAATATCAGTAGTTTGAGCATGGTGAAGATAATATCAGTAGTTTGAGAGTGCAGAGAATATCAGTAGTTTGATAGTGGTGCAGAGAATATCAGTAGTTTGAGAGTGCAGAGAATATCAGTAGTAGTTTGAGAGTGCAGAGAATATCAGTAGTTTGAGAGTGCAGAGAATATCAGTAGTTTGAGAGTGGTGCAGAGAATATCAGTAGTTTGAGAGTGCAGAGAATATCAGTAGTTTGAGAGTGCAGAGAATATCAGTAGTTTGAGAGTGCAGAGAATATCAGTAGTTTGAGAGTGCAGAGAATATCAGTAGTTTGAGAGTGGTGCAGAGAATATCAGTAGTCTGAGAGTGCAGAGAATATCAGTAGTGTGAGAGTGCAGAGAATATCAGTAGTTTGAGAGTGCAGAGAATATCAGTAGTATGAGAGTGCAGAGAATATCAGTAGTTTGAGAGTGCAGAGAATATCAGTAGTTTGAGAGTGCAGAGAATATCAGTAGTTTGAGAGTGCAGAGAATATCAGTAGTTTGAGAGTGGTGCAGAGAATATCAGTAGTTTGAGAGTGGTGCAGAGAATATCAGTAGTCTGAGAGTGCAGAGAATATCAGTAGTATGAGAGTGCAGAGAATATCAGTAGTTTGAGAGTGCAGAGAATATCAGTAGTTTGAGAGTGCAGAGAATATCAGTAGTTTGAGAGTGCAGAGAATATCAGAGGTTTGAGAGTGCAGAGAATATCAGTAGTATGAGAGTGCAGATAATATCAGTAGTATGAGAGTGGTGCAGAGAATATCAGTAGTTTGAGAGTGATGCAGAGAATATCAGTAGTTTGAGGGTGCAGAGAATATCAGTAGTTTGAGAGTGCAGAGAATATCAGTAGTTTGAGAGTGCAGAGAATATCAGTAGTTTGAGAGTGCAGAGAATAAAAGAGGGTTAAGAGTGCAGAGAATATCAGTAGTTTGAGAGTGCAGAGAATATCAGTAGTTTGAGAGTGCAGAGAATATCAGTAGTTTGAGAGTGCAGAGAATATCAGTAGTTTGAGAGTGGTGCAGAGAATATCAGTAGTTTGAGAGTGCAGAGAATATCAGTAGTTTGAGAGTGCAGAGAATATCAGTAGTTTGAGAGTGCAGAGAATATCAGTAGTTTGAGAGTGCAGTGAATATCAGTAGTTTGAGAGTGGTGCAGAGAATATCAGAAGTTTGAGAGTGCAGAGAATATCAGTAGTTTGAGAGTGCAGAGAATATCAGTAGTTTGAGAGTGCAGAGAATATCAGTAGTTTGAGAGTGCAGAGAATATCAGAGGTTTGAGAGTGCAGAGAATATCAGTAGTATGAGAGTGCAGATAATATCAGTAGTATGAGAGTGCAGAGAATATCAGTTGTTTGAGAGTGCAGAGAATATCAGTAGTTTGAGAGTGCAGAGAATATCAGTAGTTTGAGAGTGCAGAGAATATCTGTAGTTTGATAGTGGTGCAGAGAATATCAGTAGTTTGATAGTGCAGAGAATATCAGTAGTGGGAGAGTGCAGAGAATATCAGTAGTTTGAGAGTGCAGAGAATATCAGTAGTTTGAGAGTGCAGTGAATATCAGTAGGTGCAGAGAATATCAGTAGTTTGATAGTGCAGAGAATATCAGTAGTGGGAGAGTGCAGAGAATATCAGTAGTTTGAGAGTGCAGAGAATATCAGTAGTTTGAGAGTGCAGAGAATATCAGTAGTTTGAGAGTGCAGAGAATATCAGTAGTTTGAGAGTGCAGAGAATATCAGAAGTTTGAGAGTGCAGAGAATATCAGTAGTATGAGAGTGGTGCAGAGAATATCAGTAGTATGAGAGTGCAGAGAATATCAGTTGTTTGAGAGTGCAGAGAATATCAGTAGTTTGAGAGTGCAGAGAATATCAGTAGTTTGAGAGTGCAGAGAATATCAGTAGTTTGAGAGTGCAGAGAATATCAGTAGTTTGAGAGTGCAGAGAATATCAGTAGTTTGAGAGTGCAGAGAATATCAGTAGTTTGAGAGTGCAGAGAATATCAGAAGTTTGAGAGTGCAGAGAATATCAGAAGTTTGAGAGTGCAGAGAATATCAGAAGTTTGAGAGTGCAGAGAATATCAGTAGTTTGAGGGTGCAGAGATTATCAGTAGTTTGAGAGTGCAGAGAATATCAGTAGTTTGAGAGTGCAGAGAATATCTGTAGTTTGAGAGTGCAGAGAATATCAGTAGTTTGAGAGTGCAGAGAATATCAGTAGTTTGAGAGTGCAGAGAATATCAGTAGTTTGAGAGTGCAGAGAATATCAGTAGTTTGAGAGTGCAGAGAATATCAGTAGTTTGAGAGTGCAGAGAATATCAGTAGTTTGAGAGTGCAGAGAATATCAGTAGTTTGAGAGTGCAGAGAATATCTGTAGTTTGAGAGTGCAGAGAATATCAGTAGTTTGAGAGTGCAGAGAATATCAGTAGTTTGAGAGTGCAGAGAATATCAGTAGTTTGAGAGTGCAGAGAATATCTGTAGTTTGAGAGTGCAGAGAATATCAGTAGTTTGAGAGTGCAGAGAATATCTGTGTTTGAGAGTGCAGAGAATATCTGTAGTGGTGCAGAGAATATCAGTAGTTTGATAGTGCAGAGAATATCAGTAGTTTGAGAGTGCAGAGAATATCAGTAGTTTGAGAGTGGTGCAGAGAATATCAGTAGTTTGAGAGTGCAGAGAATATCAGTAGTTTGAGAGTGCAGAGAATATCAGTAGTTTGAGAGTGCAGAGAATATCAGTAGTTTGAGAGTGCAGAGAATATCAGTAGTTTGAGAGTGCAGAGAATATCAGTAGTTTGAGAGTGCAGAGAATATCAGTAGTTTGAGAGTGCAGAGAATATCAGTAGTTTGAGAGTGCAGAGAATATCAGTAGTTTGAGAGTGCAGAGAATATCAGTAGTTTGAGAGTGCAGAGAATATCAGTAGTTTGAGAGTGCAGAGAATATCAGAGAGTTTGAGAATATCAGTAGTTTGAGAGTGCAGAGAATATCAGTAGTTTGAGAGTGCAGAGAATATCAGTAGTTTGAGAGTGCAGAGAATATCAGTAGTTTGAGAGTGCAGAGAATATCAGTAGTATGAGAGTGATGCAGAGAATATCAGTAGTTTGAGGGTGCAGAGATTATCAGTAGTTTGAGAGTGCAGAGAATATCAGTAGTTTGAGAGTGCAGAGAATATCTGTAGTTTGAGGGTGCAGAGAATATCAGTAGTTTGAGAGTGCAGAGAATATCAGAAGTTTGAGAGTGCAGAGAATATCAGTAGTTTGAGAGTGCAGAGAATATCAGTTGTTTGAGAGTGCAGAGAATATCAGTAGTTTGAGAGTGCAGAGAATATCAGTAGTTTGAGAGTGCAGAGAATATCAGTAGTTTGAGAGTGCAGAGAATATCAGTAGTTTGAGAGTGCAGAGAATATCAGTAGTTTGAGAGTGCAGAGAATATCAGTAGTTTGAGAGTGCAGAGAATATCAGTAGTTTGAGAGTGCAGAGAATATCAGTAGTTTGAGAGTGCAGAGAATATCAGTTGTTTGAGAGTGCAGAGAATATCAGTAGTTTGAGAGTGCAGAGAATATCAGTAGTTTGAGAGTGCAGAGAATATCAGTAGTTTGAGAGTGGTGCAGAGAATATCAGTAGTCTGAGAGTGCAGAGAATATCAGTAGTTTGAGAGTGCAGAGAATATCAGTAGTTTGAGAGTGCAGAGAATATCAGTAGTTTGAGAGTGGTGCAGAGAATATCAGTAGTTTGAGAGTGCAGAGAATATCAGTAGTTTGAGAGTGCAGAGAATATCAGTAGTTTGAGAGTGCAGAGAATATCAGTAGTTTGAGAGTGCAGAGAATATCAGTAGTTTGAGAGTGGTGCAGAGAATATCAGTAGTTTGAGAGTGCAGAGAATATCAGTAGTTTGAGAGTGCAGAGAATATCAGTAGTTTGAGAGTGGTGCAGAGAATATCAGTAGTTTGAGAGTGCAGAGAATATCAGTAGTTTGAGAGTGCAGAGAATATCAGTAGTTTGAGAGTGCAGAGAATATCAGTAGTTTGAGAGTGGTGCAGAGAATATCAGTAGTGTGAGAGTGCAGAGAATATCAGTAGTTTGAGAGTGGTGCAGAGAATATCAGTAGTTTGAGAGTGCAGAGAATATCAGTAGTTTGAGAGTGCAGAGAATATCAGTAGTTTGAGAGTGCAGAGAATATCAGTAGTTTGAGAGTGCAGAGAATATCAGTAGTTTGAGAGTGGTGCAGAGAATATCAGTAGTGTGAGAGTGCAGAGAATATCAGTAGTTTGAGAGTGCAGAGAATATCAGTAGTTTGAGAGTGCAGAGAATATCAGTAGTTTGAGAGTGCAGAGAATATCAGTAGTTTGAGAGTGCAGAGAATATCAGTAGTTTGAGAGTGCAGAGAATATCAGTAGTTTGAGAGTGCATAGAATATCAGTAGTTTGAGAGTGCAGAGAATATCAGTAGTTTGAGAGTGCAGAGAATATCAGTAGTTTGAGAGTGCAGAGAATATCAGTAGTTTGAGAGTGCAGAGAATATCAGTAGTTTGAGAGTGCAGAGAATATCAGTAGTTCAGTGAGAGTGAGAGTGCAGAGAATATCAGTAGTTTGAGAACGCAGAGAATATCAGTTGTTTGAGAGTGCAGAGAATATCAGTAGTTTGAGAGTGCAGAGAATATCAGTAGTTTGAGAGTGCAGAGAATATCAGTAGTTTGAGAGTGGTGCAGAGAATATCAGTAGTCTGAGAGTGCAGAGAATATCAGTAGTTGGAGAGTGCAGAGAATATCAGTAGTTTGAGAGTGCAGAGAATATCAGTAGTTTGAAAGTGCAGAGAATATCAGTAGTTTGAGAGTGCAGAGAATATCAGTAGTTTGAGAGTGCAGAGAATATCAGTAGTTTGAGAGTGCAGAGAATATCAGTAGTTTGAGAGTGCAGAGAATATCAGTAGTTTGAGAGTGCAGAGAATATCAGTAGTCTGAGAGTGGTGCAGAGAATATCTGTAGTATGAGAGTGCAGAGAATATCAGTAGTTTGAGAGTGCAGAGAATATCAGTAGTTTGAGAGTGCAGAGAATATCAGTAGTTTGAGAGTGCAGAGAATATCAGTAGTTTGAGGGTGCAGAGAATATCAGTAGTTTGAGAGTGCAGAGAATATCTGTAGTTTGAGAGTGTAGAGTTTGAGAGTGCAGAGAATATCTGTAGTTTGAGAGTGCAGAGAATATCAGTAGTTTGAGAGTGCAGAGAATATCAGAGAATATCTGTAGTTTTTAGATATTGGGTCTCATCCACAAAAAGGCCAAAAAGGCCATAAAAGTGGATGTAAAACCTGTTTTTTCTGCATGAATAAGGTACATGTATTTGAATCAAAATTTTCAGAAGTATAAAAGCCACTTGGTTTGAGTAGATGTGCAAACAATCTGCAAATATGTGTCAGAAAAAATGAAATAAAAAATTCAGTAAGAATAAGTGTTGTACTTGTTTCTTAAGCAGTCAGTATGTACCATTTCCATGTCAGATTTTCTTCCTCCTGTACGGTATCTGAGATCGAGGAAAGGACAGCATCACAGTTCTCGCTTCCACATCGGACAGGGTCACCTGTGGCTGTGGACAGAGGGTCATCCAACGTTTTGAGGGAAACAAGTACAACATTACTGGTGGCCTTCTCACATTTCTTAGGCTCCTCGGAGGCGGAGTTACCAGCAACACGAGGGAGTAGGGGCGCTGTCCGCTGGACAGGAGCTGAAGTCACCCTTTGCTGTTTTTCAGAGCCAGACTTCTTGTTAAAACTGAGCAGACGCCTCATGTGAGAAAATATTCCTGTATTCTCTTTACTGCCACTTGCAGTGGTGAACACATTAGACTGGGCATCACCGACAGCTCCTGCGACATTAGACACAGGATCGACAGAAGATCCCCTGTTAGACCGAGACTTTTTATCTGAAAGGTTCAATTAAAATATTTAGGAACTTGTTCAGTGTTATTTCAAATGCTGACAACAATAGTCTGTATGAAGAGTTTCACATTTTGCATCAGTTCATTAATTTTGTGATAACAATTACGTACAATCTTACCAAAATATAAATTTTTGGAGTATTCAATGATCTTTTATTTCATACATTACTTGTTTAAAGTCATTTTACTTATGAATAATTAAATATATTTTAACTTACAATGCAAAGACTGACTAAAATATTTTGAAAATGTCACTATTTACAGTGTGAACAAGTAAGAGAGTCACAATTATGTAACTTTCTCACATTGGAAGCCAATTATAATTGTTTACGATAAAGACTTGATCATCATACAACTGCCAGTATTAAAAGATCTGGAAATGTAAAAAGGATCAATTAACTCTGCGTGATGTAGACAGAAAAATCACAACCTTCTGGATAAGATTTTTAAAGATCAACACGAAGCAAAGCCTCATGATAACTCTAAATATTTTATCTGTTTGTTTAGCAATCTTTGTCTTATATAACATGAAGGTGAAGGGTCAAAGGTGAAGGGTCCTGTAAGTAGAGATATGAATATAAAAACAATTTTAGAAAACATCAGAATATTTTGTGAATTCATGGCTTAAAATCACCCAATTTCATTTGATCAAAGAGTGGATAGCACACTTCCCAACCTTCTCATCAATAGATGTGAATTAATCTGTAGTGTAAGTGCGATTCTCGGCAAAAGAACCCTCCTTCACCTACAATGATGTCATCAGTTATGTTGAAGTTACCATATTTTACTAATATACTTCTAATTTTGTTGTAGAAATGACCTTGACCTTATATGATTCCGAATTAAGACCTTAAATGACCTAATTTGTTCAGTGTCCACTTAAAGTTCAGTAATGTTCTTGCCTTATTTTAATTCGTGCTGTCATGTTGCAGTAATGACCTTGACCTACATTGATACAAACCTGTTCCAGCAAGCCTGTGTTTTTCTCTGAGGCCTGGGATTGTGACATTTTTTCTGTACGAATCTTCAATAGTCGGGTCATAACAGTCCACAAACGTATTGGTGGTATATCTGACAGTAACGGCCGATTTGCCCACTGCTCCACTCCCCAAGATGACCACCTGATGAACAAGATGACTACAATGATCTCCAGTATTTAAGCTACAATAAGCCAATTGGGACTACATTACAATGTACTTCTGATTCAAAGTTAGGGAGTGGGATTATTTCAAGACACTGAAATAGTGTTTGTTAGTTGGTAATTGCTACTTAACAACAATAGATATGGGTGGGTTTATTACCAGACATGGGCTTATTACCTGGCATGGTCTTACCAGATAAATATAGGAAAAGAATCAAAATATCTTTAAACTTTCTTTCAGCTGTCCCCAAACCAATGTTTTACTGTAAGGTTTTTATACACAAATGTATTGCAAAATTTCACATCAGTTAGTAAACACATTTTAAGACTTAAGTATAACATATATATACATATTTTCTACTCAGAACTATTATACAATATCTATTATAGTGGAGAACTTTTATTTTGGCATTGTTTATATGTCTGTTGGTGTGGCAATACACATTATACAAGAAGGATATATCTGTTGGTGTGGCAATACACATTATACAAGGAGGATATATCTGTTGGTGTAGCAGTACACATTATACAAGAAGGATATATCTGTTGGTGTGGCAGTACACATTATACAAGGAGGATATATCTGTTGGTGTGGCAGTACACATTATACGAGAAGGATATATCTGTTGGTGTGGCAGTACACATTATACAAGGAGGTGGTGTGGCATACACATTAGATATATCTGTTGGTGTGGCAGTACACATTATGTGAGGAGGATATATCTGTTGGTGTGGCAATACACATTATACAAGGAGGATATATCTGTTGGTGTGGCAGTACACATTATACAAGGAGGATATATCTGTTGGTGTGGCAGTACACATTATACAAGGAGGATATATCTGTTGGTGTGGCAGTACACATTATGTGAGGAAGGATATATCTGGATATATATATCTGTTGGTGTGGCAGTACACATTATGTGAGGAGGATATATCTGGAGGATATATCTGTTGGTGTGGCAGTACACATTATACAAGGAGGATATATCTGTTGGTGTGGCAGTACACATTATACAAGGAGGATATATCTGTTGGTGTGGCAGTACACATTATGTGAGGAGGATATATATCACATGGGTGTGGCATACACATTATCTGTTGGTGTGGCAGTACACATTATGTGACTGTTGGTGTGGCAGTACACATTATGGAGGATATATCTGTTGGTGTGGCAGTACACATTATACAGGATATATCTGTTGGTGTGGCAGGATATATCTGTTGGTGTGGCAGTACACATTATGTGAGGAGGATATATCTGTTGGTGTGGCAGTACACATTATGTGAGGGCATAAAACAGTATGAGATGCAGTCACACATTATGTGAGGAGGATATATCTGTTGGTGTGGCAGTACACATACGAGGAGGATATATCTGTTGGTGTGGCAGTACACATTATGTGAGGAGGATATATCTGTTGGTGTGGCAGTACACATTATGTGAGGAGGATATATCTGTTGGTGTGGCAGTACACATTATGTGAGGAGGATATATCTGTTGGTGATATATCTGTTGGTGTGGCAGTACACATTATGTGAGGAGGATATATCTGTTGGGCAGTACACATTATGTGAGGAGGATATATCTGTGGTGTGGCAGTACATATATATCTGTTGGTGTGGCAGTACACATTATGTGAGGAGGATATATCTGTTGGTGTGGCAGTACACATTATGTGAGGAGGATATATCTGTTGGTGTGGCAGTACACATTATGTGAGGAGGATATATCTGTTGGTGTGGCAGTACACATTATGTGAGGAGGATATATCTGTTGGTGTGGCAGTACACATTATGTGAGGAGGATATATCTGTTGGTGTGGCAGTACACATTATACAAGAAGGATATATCTGTTGGTGTGGCAGTACACATTATACGAGGAGGATATATCTGTTGGTGTGGCAGTACACATTATGTGAGGAGGATATATCTGTTGGTGTGGCAGTACACATTATGTGAGGAGGATATATCTGTTGGTGTGGCAGTACACATTATGTGAGGAGGATATATCTGTTGGTGTGGCAGTACACATTATGTGAGGAGGATATATCTGTTGGTGTGGCAGTACACATTATACAGTACACATTATGTGAGGAGGATATATCTGTTGGTGTGGCAGTACACATTATACGAGGAGGATATATCTGTTGGTGTGGCAGTACACATTATACAAGGGATATATCTGTTGGTGTGGCAGTACACATTATGTGAGGAGGATATATCTGTTGGTGTGGCAGTACACATTATGTGAGGAGGATATATCTGTTGGTGTGGCAATACACATTATGTGAGGTGGATATATCTGTTGGTGTGGCAGTACACATTATGTGAGGAGGATATATCTGTTGGTGTGGCAATACACATTATACAAGGAGGATATATCTGTTGGTGTGGCAGTACACATTATGTGAGGAGGATATATCTGTTGGTGTGGCAGTACACATTATGTGAGGAGGATATATCTGTTGGTGTGGCAGTACACATTATGTGAGGAGGATATATCTGTTGGTGTGGCAGTACACATTATGTGAGTTGGTGTGGCAGTACACATTATGTGATATATCTGTTGGTGTGGCATACACATTATGTGTTATCTGTTGGTGTGGCAGTACACATTATGTGAGGAGGATATATCTGTTGGTGTGGCAATACACATTATACAAGGAGGATATATCTGTTGGTGTAGCAGTACACATTATACAAGGAGGATATATCTGTTGGTGTGGCAGTACACATTATGTGAGGAGGATATATCTGTTGGTGTGGCAGTACACATTATGTGATATATCTGTTGGTGTGGCAGTACACATTATATCTGTTGGTGTGGCAGAGGAGGATATATCTGTTGGTGTGGCAAAACACATTATGTGAGGAGTATATATCTGTAAGTGTGGCATAACACATTATGTGAGGAGGATATATCTGTTGGTGTGGCAGTACACATTATACAGGAGGATATATCTGGATATATATATCTGTTGGTGTGGCAGTACACATTATGTGAGGAGGATATATCTGTTGGTGTGGCAGTACACATTATGTGAGGAGGATATATCTGTTGGTGTGGCAGTACACATTATGTGAGGAGGATATATCTGTTGGTGTGGCAGTACACATTATGTGAGGAGGATATATCTGTTGGTGTGGCAGTACACATTATGTGAGGAGGATATATCTGTTGGTGTGGCAGTACACATTATGTGAGGAGGATATATCTGTTGGTGTGGCAGTACACATTATACGAGGAGGATATATCTGTTGGTGTGGCAGTACACATTATACGAGGAGGATATATCTGTTGGTGTGGCAGTACACATTATACAAGGAGGATATATCTGTTGGTGTGGCAGTACACATTATGTGAGGAGGATATATCTGTTGGTGTGGCAGTACACATTATGTGAGGAGGATATATCTGTTGGTGTGGCAGTACACATTATACAAGGAGGATATATCTGTTGGTGTGGCAGTACACATTATACGAGAAGGATATATCTGTTGGTGTGGCAGTACACATTATACAAGGAGGATATATCTGTTGGTGTGGCAGTACACATTATACAAGGAGGATATATCTGTTGGTGTGGCAGTACACATTATACAAGGAGGATATATCTGTTGGTGTGGCAGTACACATTATGTGAGGAGGATATATCTGTTGGTGTGGCAGTACACATTATACGAGGAGGATATATCTGTTGGTGTGGCAGTACACATTATGTGAGGAGGATATATCTGTTGGTGTGGCAGTACACATTATACGAGAAGGATATATCTGTTGGTGTGGCAGTACACATTATGTGAGGAGGATATATCTGTTGGTGTGGCAGTACACATTATGTGAGGAGGATATATCTGTTGGTGTGGCAGTACACATAATACGAGGAAATAACAGATCGAGTGTCAGAACACATAAAAGTATGAGGAAATATCTGTTGGTGTGGCAGTACACATACGAGGAGGATATATCTGTTGGTGTGGCAGTACACATTATGTGAGGAGGATATATCTGTTGGTGTGGCAGTACACATTATGTGAGGAGAGGATATATCTGTTGGTGTGGCAGTACACATTATGTGAGGAGGATATATCTGTTGGTGTGGCAGTACACATTATGTGAGGAGGATATATCTGTTGGTGTGGCAGTACACATTATGTGAGGAGGATATATCTGTTGGTGTGGCAGTACACATACGAGGAGGATATAACTGTTGGTGTGGCAGTACACATTATGTGAGGAGGATATATCTGTTGGTGTGGCAGTACACATTATGTGAGGAGGATATATCTGTTGGTGTGGCAGTACACATTATGTGAGGAGGATATATCTGTTATATCTGGTGTGGCAGTACACATTATGTGAGGAGGATATATCTGTTGGTGTGGCAGTACACATTATACGAGGAGGATATATCTGTTGGTGTGGCAGTACACATTATGTGAGGAGGATATATCTGTTGGTGTGGCAGTACACATTATGTGAGCTGAGGTCAGCTAGCTGGGAAACATATGCTTTATATTGAAAAATAAAGTGTATTGAGGTTGTCTCCCTTTGTCACTTTCAAAAATCATGTTCAATCAAGGTCTTGTTTCTAATTTCAGATTTAGAAAAGACATGAAAAAACATTTCTGCATGTGATGCCCCATTTATTCAGGTGTTAATTACAATCCGTGAGACACAAATATTGACAAGTTTGGTGAATTTCAGCCAAATAGGAAGACAGCCATATTCTTGACAAATAACGGTATGAAAAACAACCAAGGGTCATAAATATAACACTTTATTTTGGTTTCATTATACAAAGGTAGGATTACTGCTATTTACCTTACAATTACCTTCCATATGGGAGGCTGTGATGACAAGATAGTGATTGAACACAATTTCCATGTCATTTTTAGTATTTGTATTTATTTTTCTTTTTTAGTCAATCACAATTCAGTCAATACACTGACATGGACATGAACCCTCACCTTGTATGAGTCTTCAAGTCTGGGAGCTTCTTTCACTAGTACTTCAAAAACCTGCTTGATATTGGTGCCATCTTTCGCAGAGGTCTCCATGAAAGGAATACCTAGTTTCTGTGCCATTACTCTGCCTTCGTCGTGTGTGACCTCTCGTATGGCATCCAGGTCTACTTTGTTGCCACACAAAACCTAGATAAATACACAATGATCTCTTACAACACAATTTATAATTAATTTCACCTGTGAGTGACAGCATGTGGTGGTCCTTATTGGTCGGGTGGCGCAATGGTAACATGTCTTCCTCCTAGATGTCAACAGTTTAATGAAAAGGTATGAGGTTGACTGCCCAACCATGTTGGTTTTTGCTGGGTACTCCAGGCCAATATAAGTGACTAATATTAGTTGAAATAATGTTTTTTGCAATTGTTGTAAAATAAATATTAAGTAATTTTTATCACAGAAGAAAATTGCAAGTGAACAATGAAATATTTTGGTAAAAATCATATTCTTATTTGTGTTGTTATCATTCTCAAAACTTCATGTTATTTTACAAGACAAGATAACTTTCAAAATCTGTAAAATAAAATACAATTAATCAAAAATACGTTGATGTTGCTGATTTAGATAAATCTTCATTTCTATCATGATAGTAAAAACATTCAGTATGTAGACTTTCTATACAAGTTTGACAACAATTCTAGTTCAAGAATTTTTGGCATGCATGCAACAATATGGTGATAAAGCAACATGGATCATATTTTTTGTTTAATTTGGATTTTATTAAATAATTAAAAACTTAATTTTACCAGTATAAATAGAAAATATAAAATGTTTTGGTATCAATATTATTTAATGCTGGAATCCATGAATTTTCAAAAAAAAAATTTTAAAAATTGAAACATATAAAATGCTAAATTGAGTTCATACAAAAAAGGGTACATAATTAAATTTAAGCTCACAGCTGGAACATGATTTTCTGCCTTGATATTAAGCATCATATCGTAGATAGCCTCAGCCTCGTTGAAACTGGCCCGGTCAGTGATACTGTACACTAGAAGAAAGGCATCCCCAGTGCGAGTGTACTGATCCCTGAGAGCAGAATATTCCTCTTGGCCGGCCGTGTCCAAAATGTCTAACAAGCAGGTCTGACAAACAAATGACCAACATAAATATTGATTATAACATATAGCAAATTGTACTTATTAATTGAATATCTATAGATATATATTTATCATAGAAGTAAAAATTCTAAATGAACCCAAAAACATATCACTGAGATAATGGTGTTACAGTCGAATCTCGTTATCTCAAACTTGTATAACTTCAAGACTCCATTTAATTCAAAGTCTTTTCCTCTGTCCTGGCCAAACATTTTTTAACAAACATTTTGTCTCAATGAAATCAAATACTTGGATGACTCTAACTTATCCAACAGTTCCCCAGGCTTCAAAATAACAAAGTGCAATATATTGTGCAAATGGTCAGTCATAATTAAAAATCAATTAGTAACATGACCAATTCCAATTAGTGAATAAATCCTATGATAAAAAGTATCACATTAACATCCTCGCCAATTGAATTTCAAATGATTTTAGTCTCCATTTAGTCCATGCAGTTTTTTTCCTTTAACGTTTTGGAATGGGACCTTTTTCCATGTAAAATCAGAACAAGACAAATCTCTATTTCTATAAAAAATATCCAATTTGCACACATACTGAACTTTTTCAAAAGATAAATAGAGTTTGTGCAAATTAGGCAAACAAATAATTAAAATTTGAATCCTTATACAACGTTATGAAGCACTTACATCTCCAGTTTCCTGGTCACACTGGGGTGTTGACGGAATGAATTCTTTGTGATCCTGCTCTGAGACAAACTCTACATCTTCTTGTTCTCCGCCACCTAAGTACACTAAATTCCCACCAAACTCCATAACTACCTGATTTGGTCGAGTCACTAGCTTTTTGACGTGTTCACCTGTAAAATTAGAGGAAAGGTGAAAATTGTACATAATTCAATATTATACATGTACTAAACTTGTTTGAAAGGTTGCATACGATCAGTAAAAGTTATATCACTAGTACTTGACATCCTCCTCTTCCTGAAAGATATTTGTTTCAAGAATTTGACAGCAGGATGAACCTCCCACTGATTGACTAAAAGACAATGTTTTCTTATTAGAGCTGAAGATTTACAATATCATCCATCACACTTCCAGATTGTTACCATAAAACATGTTAAAAAGTCTAAGTCCTTAAGGATATTTGATCGGTACCTCTGAATATTTTTATTTATAAGAATTATGAAAATTTTTGACAGTAATATTTATTACTGTGAAAGCAGTATATCAGTAAAACTAACACTTGTAAACTGCTGGCACAATCTGTGAAACAATTTCATTTTATTCATATAGCAAAACACGAAACACTTGTAAACAAATCTGTACATCAGCCACATAATACCGAGTATTTAAAATTTGGTGACATGAGAAAGTGTAAATCGTTTGACATGAAACCTATGAGGCAATATCTTGCTTTTCGTATCGTATTTTATGGTGATATGTGAGAATTGTGACACTTTTATAAAACAAAAGCACTTATTCATGTAAATCTTCAGCAACTAACGATCAACACCCTTCAGGATCTATATCATACCATATAGGTTTAAATAGATGTACTTTGTTACTCATTTTCTAACATGCTTGTTTAAAAGTCCACGAATGAAATACACATCAGAGTAAGTTTTTCATGAAAGGCTGCACATACAAACTACACACTTTCAAACAGATAACTCTTTTCTATCCGTTTTATGACTTTATGGTTGAATGCAAAGACACAAAAAAAAATGAATTCCTCCAATTTTCTATCAAATACATGAATTGCGAATGTATGTAAAAATATACATACATAGCTGCTTATAAGTGTATAAGTAATCAGAGATATAAACCAATTAGTGGTCACATGACTTTAATATATAACACAAGATCTTGTCTGATTAATCAAAATCTCAACAATTTTTGTTTACCATGATCAACAAACTTTCACTTATGATTATATGTATCGAAGCCAAATAGGGTCTATTTAATAATGAAAACAATTTTCTTTCTGTGGAGAGATCACAGCAGACAAAATGTCAGGAATAATTCTCAAGGTTTGGAACCTGGTATCTGCAATTCATCAGGTTTCGATACTTTTTGAGTTCAGAAGCTTTTTGTATTTAGTCATTACATGTATATGTGTTTTTCGTAGTTATTAAGGGCTATGTCTGTGACCAAAGTGATATTGAAAGAAATAGCTGATAGAATGTCAGAATACTTTGGATTCTACAACACTCTCCCAATAGAATAAGATTAAAGAGGGATGACCTCTAGCTGCAAGCAGTGTCAAGTTATTAGATCTAGTACGAATGAACAGTGAATAACACATTCCTGTCAAGTGCTCCATCAGGAATCAAACCTTGGTTTCTGGCAATCATGATTTATAACTACACAGTTCTTGCTACTGAGCAAAAGAAGCATGCTCCATCAGCTAAGTGAATGTAAAGAGACTGTTTTTAACACTAAGTACAAGTCACACCAACCCGTCAGCTGAGTGACAGAGACCATATTTAACACTATGTACAAGTCACACAGACCTGTTTCTTCATATTACTTCCCTTGTTTTTCATGAGATTTCCTAAATTAACCATAAAGACTCAATATGATTATCTTGACACATAAGATATTCTGTTGTGTGTGAATGTGAAAAATTTAAGAAAAACACATTCATGTTGATTGCAGGTATCCTAACAGAATCAAAACAGGGTCTGTAAGGACAACTTGGCAGCTCTACATGTCGATGTACTAGTGCGACTGATCATGACATGAGGCAGCTTACTCCACAATGAGTTACAGATTCTACATATTTGATGTTATGTGTACAGTACATGTATTACCTACAATGACTTGGCCCTTAAGTACTTACCATAAGTACAAAAAATAGTTACATTTAACCTTAGCGAGGTCAAAGGCACTAAGTCCTCAAGAGAGGTTAGTTCTAGCACTGTTAATTGTAAGGCCAGGGGAAATGTTTCCTTAGTACAAACTGTATATCTCATTCTAGAAGCAGCCATTAGGGTCATCACGTGACAATCTAACAGTGTTTTACCTTGGATCTGTATTATATTTATCAAAGTAAAATGACTGCAGCCAAAATGAAAATTCTAGTAATATGGGACGCAGATAGGGGCTATTTTTCACGGGGGTTAACCAAACCATCTCAAGCTATATCTCAAATATTGTTTCAAAAAGCGGTAGTTAATGATTGGAGCCTCGGACTACAAATGGTTATGCTTACTATTAGTGTTATAACTTTATTTCATAGAAAAACAAAGTCCGATATTCATACATGTTTTCACATCAAACGAATATATTACAAGTTTCTAGATACAATGCTTCATCTTTACTGTACAATACTGAATGAGAACTTTCTCTGAGTGTATAAAAAGAAAGTGACAAAGAAGATTTCTAACAAATAATACCCTTACCGTTTTCAACTTCCTCCTTCGAGCAGTAGTTGTCAAACGGATTGTTATGGTGCAATCTTGCGAGCGGGTAATACCAGTCACCGCTTAAAATAGACGACAGGTTAATTACTAAAAATAGCCACGGATTTGATTGGTTGATCTAAAATAGATTCATCATATATACCAGGATACGTCTACGTAGCCAGTTCTTACCGGTCCTCCTCTCCTTCTCCACCCTACTTCCTTTACTATCAACCCTACCCTTAATACTCGACATCAAAATTACCCTATAACACTCATTCAGTCAGGGTCGCCAAACTTCCGCAGCGTCAAGTCGAACTCGTTTGTCTTTTGATCATCGCCCCCTTTCTAGAGACAGAATGTGTTTTGACTACACATTTTGTTTATTTGTTTATTATCTATAAACGGGTTTTACGTTCACTTTTACTAACTTTCGGCGTTTCAGAAGAATGTTTGTAAAAGGATATACATTCAGGTTAATGAAGTATAATACTGAAGCCGAAATCTTCGTTCAAATTGGTTGTGTATTTTAGTATAAGATAAAAGCAGAGACGTATATATCACATATACGTCTCTGATCAAAGTAAACAATGTTTCGTCATCGTTGTGTTATTTATCATCATAAACCACATGAAGGTATAGATTTTATTCGTATTAACCAAAAGGCAGCTTTCCTGTCCTGTTACACAGAAATACTAACATCTCAGCAGGTCCAAGGGGTGAGGTATGGATCTCATTTCACATAGCGAGAATTTCCAACAATAAACAGGCTTCTGATGACTGATAGGTATTTCTAAAGAGACATCATAATGTTCGACTTGACCAGTCTAATGATGTAATGATCCTCTTTATAAAGGGAGATAATTCACATGAATATCAATGTGTACCAAGAGTTTACCTGTTTGTAATGTTTATTTCTACGCATAGCTTGGATCATATTATAGTGTTTATCCGCCATTTCGTCTAATGATATCTTTCTTTCCAATCATTTACCTATAAGTGGACAAAAACATAGAAAGCTGTAATTTGGTATGTACATAGAGATGTAATTTGGTATGTACATAGAGATGTAATTTGGTATGTACATAGAGATGTAATTTGGTATGTACATAAAGATGTAATTTGATATGTACATACATCTGTAATTTGGTATGTACATAGAGATGTAATTTGGTATGTACATAGAGATGTAATTTGGTATGTACATAGAGCTGTAATTTGGTATGTACATAATACTGTAATTTGATATGTACATACATCTGTAATTTGGTATGTACATAGAGATGTAATTTGGTATGTACATACATCTGTAATTTGATATGTACATACATCTGTAATTTGGTATGTACATAGAGATGTAATTTGGTATGTACATAGAGCTGTAATTTGGTATGTACATAGAGCTGTAATTTGGTATGTACATAGAGATGTAATTTGGTATGTACATAGAGATGTAATTTGGTATGTACATAGAGATGTAATTTGGTATGTACATAGAACTGTAATTTGGTATGTACATAGAGATGTAATTTGGTATGTACATAAAGATGTAATTTGATATGTACATACATCTGTAATTTGGTATGTACATAGAGATGTAATTTGGTATGTACATAGAGCTGTAATTTGGTATGTACATAATACTGTAATTTGATATGTACATACATCTGTAATTTGGTATGTACATAGAGATGTAATTTGGTATGTACATAGAGCTGTAATTTGGTATGTACATAGAGCTGTAATTTGGTATGTACATAGAGATGTAATTTGGTATGTACATACATCTGTAATTTGATATGTACATACATCTGTAATTTGGTATGTACATAGAGATGTAATTTGGTATGTACATAGAGCTGTAATTTGGTATGTGCATAGAGCTGTAATTTGGTATGTACATACATCTGTAATTTGGTATGTACATAGAGATGTAATTTGGTATGTACATAGAGATGTAATTTGATATGTACATACATCTGTAATTTGGTATGTACATAGAGATGTAATTTGGTATGTACATAGAGATGTAATTTGGTATGTACATAGAGATGTAATTTGGTATGTACATACATCTGTAATTTGGTATGTACATACATCTGTAATTTGGTATGTACATAGAGCTGTAATTTGATATGTACATAGAGCTGTAATTTGGTATGTACATAGAGATGTAATTTGGTATGTACATACATCTGTAATTTGGTATGTACATACATCTGTAATTTGGTATGTACATAATACTGTAATTTGGTATGTACATAGAGGTATGTACATACATCTGTAATTTGGTATGTACATAGAGATGTAATTTGGTATGTACATAGAGCTGTAATTTGGTATGTACACAGAGCTGTAATTTGGTATGTACATAGAGATGTAATTTGGTATGTACATAGAAATGTAATTTGGTATGTACATAGAGATGTAATTTGGTATGTACATAAAGATGTAATTTGATATGTACATACATCTGTAATTTGGTATGTACATAGAGATGTTATTTGGTATGTACATAGAGATGCAATTTGGTATGTACATAGAGCTGTAATTTGGTATGTACATAATACTGTAATTTGATATGTACATACATCTGTAATTTGGTATGTACATAGAGATGTAATTTGGTATGTACATAGAGATGTAATTTGGTATGTACATAGAGATGTAATTTGATATGTACATACATCTGTAATTTGGTATGTACATAGAGATGTAATTTGGTATGTACATAGAGCTGTAATTTGGTATGTACATAGAGCTGTAATTTGGTATGTACATACATCTGTAATTTGGTATGTACATAGAGATGTAATTTGGTATGTACATAGAGCTGTAATTTGGTATGTACATAGAGATGTAATTTGGTATGTACATAGAGATGTAATTTGATATGTACATAGAGCTGTAATTTGGTATGTACATAGAGATGTAATTTGGTATGTACATACATCTGTAATTTGGTATGTACATACATCTGTAATTTGGTATGTACATAGAGCTGTAATTTGGTATGTACATAGAGCTGTAATTTGGTATGTACATACATCTGTAATTTGGTCTGTACATAGAGCTGTAATTTGGTATGTACATAGAGATGTAATTTGGTATGTACATAGAGCTGTAATTTGGTATGTACATAGAGATGTAATTTGGTATGTACATACATCTGTAATTTGGTATGTACATAGAGCTGTAATTTGGTATGTACATAGAGCTGTAATTTGGTATGTACATAGAGATGTAATTTGGTATGTACATAGAGCTGTAATTTGGTATGTACATAGAGCTGTAATTTGGTATGTACATACATCGGTAATTTGGTATGTACATAGAGATGTAATTTGGTATGTACATAATACTGTAATTTGGTATGTACATAATACTGTAATTTGGTATGTACATAGAGGTATGTACATAGAGATGTAATTTGGTATGTACATAGAGATGTAATTTGGTATGTACATAATACTGTAATTTGGTATGTACATAATACTGTAATTTGGTATGTACATAGAGATGTAATTTGGTATGTACATAGAGCTGTAATTTGGTATGTACATAGAGATGTAATTTGGTATGTACATAATACTGTAATTTGATATGTACATAGAGCTGTAATTTGGTATGTACATAGAGCTGTAATTTGGTATGTACATAGAGCTGTAATTTGGTATGTACATAATACTGTAATTTGGTATGTACATGTAGTCATATTTGTATAATAATATGCAAGTAATGTTCTGATTTGCTTATGATGAATTTATTTTCCAGAATTATTGTGGCAAACAGTCTGACTCCAGTTTGAATAAAATATTATCTGCCATAGATTCTGCCGACAGGAAATCAGTTCAGTTACGCGACTCGTGAATACACCTCTTCACAAAGCCGTTTAACTATAAAAAAAAATCTTTCTGTGGTGGTGGGGAAAGTGAAGGTGGGGTCTTTCTTTTCCTTTTCTCCCCTCCTTTTATTTTCTGTAGATATGCTACGCTAAATTTGCGTGTCTTTTATTTTCTGTAGATATGCTACGCTAAATTTGCGTGTCTTTATTTTCTGTAGATATGCTACGCTAAATTTGCGTGTCTTTTATTTTCTGTAAGATCAACTTCAATACCTGTCATACAGACCATCCACCATTGTACCATATGTTTTATCTTCTGTTTTTCTATTTGACGTAATTCTGACTTAGCTTATAGATGTAACAAGAATACGCCAGCTTGTCAATAATAACTTCACAAAAAACTCACTGACTTTCAGATCTACCTATTAAGTATAAACACTTATGCAGGGGATCTAACCCTTGTCATGCATATTTATGTTAATAGTTTAAACACGTCTTTGAAATACGTTATATGTATATATATATATACAGCAAAATAAACTGTCAATCGTAAAATACATTTTACATCCAACCTTCCTTTATAATGCATTATCTTCATAATGACACAGGGATTCAGACAATCGGTCAATCGAGATTGTCATATAGTCACAGCTGTGACATGTTGGACTGGAGACAAAATCCGAAGTAACCAGCTGGTGAATGTAGCACAATAACGGTGTGCTGCTGTAGATGAGCCCCGAACTGGCATTTTGTGGACGTGCATTGTCCGGCTGCAAGATGATATTGTGCTGTTTCTTATGGCAGAACGTAATGACGTATGATTTCGCCATAGTAACGCACACCAGTCAAATTCCCTTCCTCCCGCACGTTGCGATGCCATTCAGACAATATTCTCCTTTCGCTGAAACGTCACTATAACGTTCTCACGGCCGACGGTACACCGAACACGACCGTCCATGCTAAAGGTGAAATCTGAACAAATAGGACCTTTCCCTAGCTTGAGGGTTGGACAGAGAAATCTCTATCCTAGGAGGAGATTCCCGACAGTCTAACATAAGGGCAAAGCCTCTGATTAGACAGGGAACTAGGAAAAGGATATTTTTGTCTACTCCTTTATATCCGACATACTAGAAATAGAATAACGAGACAGATGTATGCTGACAAAATGTGGAAACAAAATCAGGCAAAAAATAACTTTTGATTTTATTTTGACCGTTTTTAATCTAGGTAATCTGTACTATGATACCATAATGAGAAATCAATAGAATATGCATTTTGAATTGATTTGTATCAATAAATAAGATAGTGTCTTACAACACCAATTAGTCACATCTCTCACGTCTCAAATTAACAACTTCCGGTTTAGCACGTGTATATATTCTCTGCATGCAGTCTGTCTACCCGTCAAGATAGAGATACCTGACACTCACCGGAAGAATGACATCTGTGAATAGCACCTCCGACCAGTCCCTCTTGATGAAATGCAGATGTCTGCTGCACCTTGCTCAGCGTTAATGCAAAACTGGATGTCGCAAGCGATGATGGTCTATCGCAGTCTGTTTCATAAGTTCTAAAACTGCTCCGACGAAGTCCTGGAATGTGTGTAGTGTTCAATGAGGACCGGAACCGATTAAGCAAATGCGACATCCGTATCACGTATCTTGCTGACGTGACAAACGCGGACGTCTTGTTCAAGGGTATTCCGATACCGTGCTTGTCTGCTGAAAACGCCTCCACAAGGTATTTATCAATGAGTTTCCCAAACTGCCTTTCCATATTTTTTGAGATATTCCAGTCTCCAACATGCCAATAGAATGCAAACGTTTATTTTTCGTCCATAAGTGATATGTTACTTATAATATGGTCTCCCAAAAAGCGCAATACATCCAAATTAATGTTAATGCTATTGTGATATTGTATACTAGTGAATTACATCACTGATGTAAACCGGTGATATAGGAAGAAATACATGACAAATGTTGTTCTATTTTATCATTAATGAGTAACATTTAAGTAGGAAAAAGTAAAGAAAAAATACCGGCATTTCACCGATTAAAGTGTACTACATGAATATAAATGATTCGTTTTTATCATTAACGAGTAACATTTTAAACCGGATTACATTGATACGTCATGCGCTTTAATATTGCACCAAATCGTCACGGTAACATAGACAGGCTTGGAATATAAGGTTAGTTTTGTTCACTTTTGACACTAGACAAACCATTATATCTTTGAATAAAGATATGTAATAAACATTTTGTAAATAATGACGAAAATGGTCATATTGCGTTCATGGTACCTAACCATTTGCGGTGCTGTCAAAATCACGTCCGACTGAGTGTGTCCAGGACCTCCCTGGTACGCTTGCCAGTCGCCTCATCAATACCTTCACAGATAAGTTCTGTATCCCCAAAAGTAATCCTGACTTTCGCTGTCCTCTCTTTTCCCTGAGACCTGTCAGGCATATTGACGGTGATCTTGCCGAGATAGGAGCACCCGTTGTCTGTCACGTAGACAGGATCAGGTTCAGTGGATTTGTATATATCTACAGCCATTTTGGTGAGGTCTCCAGAGACTGGACTCAGTTCAATGTCTTGTCCATCACCAAGCAGATAGGACGTTCCCACCTCGGCTATCTTACCGAAACAGTCACCACAGTAGGTTTCACCGTCAATGACGTGTCGTTTTTCTGGGGGATCAAAATCCTCCATGAAGTACCTGTAAGACCTTGTACCGTAAGAATACTTAGCGATGCGCTCTTTAACAACATCCGGGTTATGGCCGTAGAGGACGGCTCCTTTAAGCACAGCAAGTCCCGCGTTTTCTGGAATCACCAAGCGTTTGGTGTTAAATATTTCTGTTAATGTCGTTTTGATAATGCTTGAATCTGCAAATCCCCCGACTAAAATTATGTCTTCCAAGTCCGACGCCTCCGGCAGTTGAAGTAAATCTCTGAGGTGATTAACGATGCTATCGACAACTGGTCGAAAAAAACTAGCAGCAATTTCCTTGTTTATTCGTAAATGACCTCTTGAAATATCCACTTTTCCTGCATATTCGGTTTCAAAAGTTAATCTGTTACCCAATTTAGCACCATTATTTAATTTCTCATAAACTTCCATCAGAGAGCAAGGAAGTGGAATCATTAATCTGCCATATTTATCGCCTTCTACATTGCGTTTCTTCATCTCTATAGATCTTTCCAGTTCCAAGTAATCAGCCTTATAATGCAAACGTAGCTCTGACAAGACATTTTCGCCGACAAGCTTCGAAATGAACCCGAGGAATTGGGCGTTGACTTCCATCCCTCCCCAGGCGCCACCGGTAGCCTGATGGACCTCCTTGAGATTCCTGTTCTCCAGCACCTCTCGTACAGTAATATCCACAGTACCACCTGCGACAATCGATGGACAAAATCATAAAGACTAGTTACACAAGGACTTCGCAAAACTTCTCGGTCGATATATATGTAATATGCTAACAAGGATTGTAACTTCCGAAAAGCGAAAATTGATTAAAAGAAAATTTGAAATTTATCTTATTTTCGTTCCCAAGATAAAAATTATTAGTCATAATTCTCTACTATATTTTGGAGTCTACGTCGAGGTCGAGTACGACCTATACCAATCCGTGGTTCAGTTTTCTCTCTTCAGGGTTTACCACGCCTGCCACTATAGTACATATAAATATGAATCAAGGGTTGGAAATCCTCTGATTTAAAATTTCAAACCATTATAAACTGAATCATTTTCAAAGAATATCTGACGAAAATGTATAACAACTGAGATAGTGCAATACGATATTAGTTAAATATTTTCTTGATATGAATTGTGATCAAAATTTGTTGATTATATCAAATTAATTCATAAAAATCAATTCAACATCACGTGTTTCCATCGAATGTCTTGTATAAGTGGGACATTGTTAACTCGAAGTCCCTGTATAATTCGAAGTATTTCGTCTTTCGCGGATAAACTTCACACTAGACATTCGAACTTACTAAAATCGAATACTCTGATAACTCGAAGTTTCCCCCACCGTCCTACCGACATCGAGATAACGAGGTTCCACTGTATTGTATTATTTGATACAATCCTTGATTTTTAGTATGATGTTTGTATGATTTTTATATAATTACGATTATTCCAAAAATGTACAACGACGATCGTGACAGAAGTACACCTCCGAACAAATTTTGAAAACAGGGTTAATCTGACAATAAACACCCAGATGTCAACAGAATCAAACTCAAATTCGATGAAACCTCGGCAAAATATAACCAAAAGAAAAAAATTACACAGCGACATATGAAAAAAGAGAATAAGACCAGGTGTTCCAGAAATGAAAGCTTCTGATTCATAAATGACACTCGCATTGTAAATCTTGGGCAATTAAATAAGAAATGCCACGTTCCCAAATTTCCTTGAAATGTCTTCACTATGATTTAAATTAATTTGAATGTTTGATTTAGTATTTCATTGAAAGAGTTTAACAGAAATACCTCCTAAGTCGATAAGCATGTATTTCGTTCCCGGAGCATAAGGAGCTAGGAGGGCGGTTCCATCTTTCTTGATTATCCTCTGTGCTAGTTTCTCCTTTGCGTAGATAGATGCAGCTTCCGGTTCTAACGCAATAACCAACTGGCGTCGCTCTATACCTACCTACCCAAGTAAACAGTGAACATTAATCGGTGGTGTATTTCCTGTCCCCGTAACTATTCCTGCTATGTTTGAATTTAAACAAAAAGTGGCGGAGGATTTAAGTTTAAGCTTACTTTGTTGTTAAAGTAAAAAAAAAACCTTATCTCAAGAATCAAATGTCAAGGCATCTGTTCCTGTCTTCCATAATTTGGCATTGTTTATTGTTAAAAACAGATTTTTCGACCTAGAAGTAAATCATTTTGTTTTGATTTTGTCTGTCGAAGAAACCGGTCTTCACTCTTCTGTACGACGATTGGAAAAGTACTAGCCACCCTTCAAAATGGCATTTTTATATCTATATTGGTGTTCAGCAAGATGTGAATGTTTTGAATGTTTGAGAACATACACATATGGGCAGTGTAGTAAGTTAACTGTAATTGAACCACACAGTTTGTAACTATGATACGACAAGTGTTTCAAAGCAAATCTTGACACAATGTGTTAAGAAATAACTGACCCGAATATCACGCCTATATGACATACCTCTTCAGCTGCCTCTCTCATTAACTGTTTGGCAGAGTCGCCCCATATAGCCGGCATTGTTAGTACCCATCTGATCTCATTCGCCCGAACAAGGTCCCCTTTTGTCTTAAGAGTCTTCATCATTTCATCCCGCAGATATTTGATGCATTCAGTGAACACCAGCATCGCCGGAAGTGCATTGCCTTGTTCGTCTTTGATTTTAGTATCTCTCGTTAAATTCTGTCTCCGAATGATAAAAGTAAAATTGTATTAATTTTCACAGACATCAGGGCACCCACTAAAAGAAGGACAAACTGAAAACTCTGGTCGGGAATAGAAAACGTACACGGAATCACATATGGTGTTGTCATAGTTACATAATGTCGAAATAAAGAGTATATGAAAGAGATTTAGAAATACACTACTGAATAACGATTAATATTGGCGCAATGAAATTAGCTAAAATAAGACATCTTAATCTACATGCAAAGAACATATTCTTTACGGCAAAAGTATTAATATTACAATCATACATAGAGCTATGTATAATATATAGAGGTATGTATTGTATACAGAGGTATGTATTGTATATATAGGTATGTATTGTATATAGAGGTATGTATTGTATATAGAGGTATGTATTGAATATAGAGCAATGAATTGTATAAATATAGGTATGTATTGTATATAGAGGTATGTATTGTATATAGAGGTATGTATTGTATATATAGGTATGTATTGTATATATAGGTATGTATTGTATATAGAGGTATGTTTTGTATATATATCTATGTCTTTTATTTAGAGGTATGTGTAGAATATATAGTGGTATGTATTGTATATAGAGGTATGTATTGTATATAGGGGTATGTATTGTATATAGAGGTATGTATTATATATAGGTATGTATTGTATATAGAGGTATGTATTGTATATATAGGTATGTATTATATATAGGTATGTATTGTATATAGAGGTATGTATTATATATAGGTATGTATTGTATATACAGGTATGTATTGTATATATAGGTATGTATTGTATATAGAGGTATGTGTTGTATATATAGGTAGGTATTGTATATAGAGGTATGTATTGTATATATAGGTATGTATTGTATATATATAGGTATGTATTGTATATAGAGGTATGTATGTATTGTATATATATAGGTATGTATTGTATATATATAGGTATGTATTGTATATAGAGGTATGTATTGTATATATAGGTATGTATTGTATATAGAGGTATGTATTGTATATAGGGGTGTGTATTGTATATATATATAGGTGTGTGTTATATATATATTATATATATATATATATATAGGTGTGTGTTATATATATATGTGTATATATATATATATATATATATATGTGGTGTGTGTTATATATATAGGTGTGTATTATATATATAGGTGTGTATTATATATATAGGTGTGGTGTGTGTTATATATATAGGTGTGTATTATATATATATAGGTGTGTATTATATATATATATATATGTGTGTATTATATATATATGTGTATATATATATATATATATATATTATATGTGTGTGTGTGTATTATATATATATATGTGTGTGTATTATATATATATAGGTGTGTTTATATATATATATATATGTATGTATATATATATATATATATATATATATATGTGTGTGTGTGTGTGTGTGTGTGTATTATATATATATATAGGTGTGTATTACATATAGAGGTGTGTATTATATATATATATATGTGTGTGTATATATATATATATATATATATATATATATATATATATATAGGTGTGTATTATATATAGGAGGTATGTATTGTATATAGAGGTATGTTTTGTATATATATAGGTATGTATTGTATATATAGGTATGTATTGTATATAGAGGTATGTATTGTATATATAGGTATGTTTTGTATATAGGGGTATGTATTGTATATATAGGTATGTATTGTATATATATAGGTATGTATTGTATATAGAGGTATGTATTGTATAGGGGTATGTATTGTATATATAGGTGTGTATTATATATATATATATAAAGGTGTGTATTATATATATAGGTGTGTATTATATATATATATAGGTGTGTATTATATATAGAGGTGTGTATTATATATATATGTATGTGTGTGTTATATATATATATATAGGTGTGTTTTATATATAGAGGTGTGTATTATATATATATGTGTGTGTGTATTATATATATATATAGGTGTGTTTTATATATAGAGGTGTGTATTATATATATATATATATATATATATATGTGTGTGTGTGTGTGTGTGTGTGTATTATACATATATAGGTGTGTATTATATATAGAGGTGTGTATTATATATATATATATATATGTGTGTGTATTATATATATATATATATATGTATAGGTGTGTATTATATATATATATAGAGGTATGTATAGTATATAGAGGTATGTATTGTATATAGAGGTATGTATTGTATATATAGGTATTTATTGTATATATAGGTATGTATTGTATATATAGGTATGTATTGTATATAGAGGTATGTATTGTATATAGAATTGCGTAAGCATGTGTTATTTGATTAGTCATTATGAAATTATTTAATTGCAAGCAAAATTTTTAAAAATGATTTTTTGCTCTCGAAATCTTTGTTATTCATAGACAAAATAATGAAACAAACGTGACGAAAGTTGTAGATACCATTTTTTAACAAATGTTCAGACATGAATAGAGGTGAAAACTTAAGCTTACCTCTTCTGTATGAAGAATCATCTTGAAATTTTTGAAGTACCGATAACCGTAATGGGCATTTTCTTCAGCTAGTTCCGCGTACTGGTCTTCAGCCTCGTATCCGAATGCCTCGAACGTTTGATCAGAACGAAGTAGGAGACAGGTCGGTGTTTTGTGTGACATCACTCCAGATCCTCTCGTGCTTTGCCATACTTTGGCTTCAATTTGAAGAGGCGAACGTTTATAATCGGCAACAAAAGAGTATGCCATTCCCGAAAAGGTCGTCCCGAAGTCAATGGCAGCCACTGCCAGTATCTGGGGAGGCCGTGGACTATTGGTGTTGTGTGGTAGGAGAAACAAAAATTAAACAAATATATAATGTTCACAATTAGTCCTGTTAAACTAATGAATGAACACGTGATCTAAATTATTATTGTAGTTAAATAATGTGTTATGAAATTTGTTTTATCCGAAACCCTGTGGACAATCTGAATGTCAGATACGTCGCACAAATAAATCATGTTCATTTTTCACCGGGAAAAAATGTTGAATTAGAATTTTGAATTGGACAGGATGCTGAAAAACTGACGGTGTGTGTTTATTTGATCAAATATATGACATATTAATAAAATGTAGATTCAAAATTATTTCAATATATCAGATATCTGATAATAAGATTTCTTTTGCATTTAAAATTTCGTCTCCATACAAGACAAATTATCTCATTGTCGTTGTTCTTTGATAAATGTAACGTTTATTTGCTGTAAATATATCAGTGCATCTTGCGATATAAACTAGATAATAATATTTATACATACCTTGCGATATAAATTAGATAATAATAGTTATACATACCTTGCGATATAAACTAGATAATAATATTTATACATACCTTGCGATATAAACTAGATAATATTATGTATACATACCTTGCGATATAAACTAATAGTTATACATATCTTGCGATATAAACTAGATAATGATATTTATACATACCTTGCGATATAAACTAGATAATATTATGTATACATACGTTGGAGTATCATAAACAACACTTTCTTTGAAAACCATGCTATCAATGTTGACGTAATGATTTTCTTCCTCGTCGTTGGAGGTGGAAGTGAAGTTGCTAGCCATTTTCACCAGTGGTTGTTGGTTTTCCATTTACAATCTGTAATGGCACAGAAAAATAGTTTTTAAGAGAGGTTCGGTTCGCCTTTCGTCACGATATCATATCCGCTTCATGTGTATCTTTTGTCAGACTGGTCGGGCGTAGCGTGACGCAACCGCCTTTCACAGAGATGTCTGGGGTTCGATTTCACGAGCGGTCGTGGTAAGGTAAGGGGTCATCTGCACGTGGTATTCCGGTTTCCTACCACAGTAAGACAACACCAGCGTTTCTATCCTGGCAAACAAAAGTATTGTATTTTTTTGTATTGTATCGTATTGTAGCTGTATCGTCCTGCATCATACAGCTGTCTCGTCCTGTACCATACAGCTGTCTCGTCCTGTATCATACAGCTGTCTCGTCCTGTACCATACAGTTGTCTCGTCCTGTATCATACAGCTGTCTCGTCCTGTAGTATACAGCTGTGTTGTCCTGTACCATACAGCTGTCTCGTCCTGTATCATACAGCTGTCTCGTCCTGTACAATACAGCTGTCTCGTCCTGTATCATACAGCTGTCTCGTCCTGTATCATACAGCTGTCTCGTCCTGTACCATACAGCGGTCTCGTCCTGTATCATACAGCTGTCTCGTCCTGTACCATACAGCTGTCTCGTCCTGTAGTATACAGCTTTCTCGTCTTGTACCATACAGCTGTCTCGTCCTGTACCATACAGCTGTCTCGTCCTGTACCATACAGCTGTCTCGTCCTGTACCATACAGCTGTCTCGTCCTGTATCATACAGCTCTCTCGTCCGGTAGTATACAGCTGTCTCGTCCTGTATCATACAGCTGTCTCGTCCTGTATCATACAGCTGTCTCGTCCTGTACCATACAGCGGTCTCGTCCTGCATCATACAGCTCTCTCGTCCTGCATCATACAGTTGTCTCGTCCTGTACCATACAGTTGTCTCGTCCTGAATCATACGGCTGTCTCGTCCTGTATCATACAGCTGTCTCGTCCTGTAGTATACAGCTTTCTCGTCCTGTATCATATAGCTGTTTCGTCCTGTAGTATACAGCTGTCTCGTCCTGTACCATACAGCTGTCTCGTCCTGTATCATACAGCTGTCTCGTCCTGTACAATACAGCTGTCTCGTCCTGTATCATACAGCTGTCTCGTCCTGTACCATACAGCTGTCTCGTCCTGTATTATACAGCTTCCTCGTCCGGTAGTATACAGCTGTCTCGTCCTGTATCATACAGCAGTCTCGTCTTGTAGTATACAGCTGTCTCGTCCTGTACCATACAGCTGTCTCGTCCTGTATCATACAGCTGTCTCGTCCTGTACCATACGGCTGTCTCGTCCTGTATCATACAGCTGTCTCGTCCTGTAGTATACAGTTGTCTCGTCCTGTACCATACAGCTGTCTCGTCCTGTATCATACAGCTGTCTCGTCCTGTACCATACAGCTGTCTCGTCCTGTATCATACAGCTGTCTCGTCCTGTATCATACAGCTATTTTGTCCTGTATCATACAGCTCTCTCGTCTTGTACCATACAGCTGTCTCGTCCTGTATCATACAGCTGTCTCGTCCTGTACCATACAGCTGTCTCGTCCTGTATCATACAGCTCTCTCGTCCGGTAGTATACAGCTGTCTCGTCCTGTATCATACAGCTGTCTCGTCCTGTATCATACAGCTGTCTCGTCCTGTACAATACAGCTGTCTCGTCCTGTATCATACAGCTGTCTCGTCCTGTACCATACAGCTGTCTCGTCCTGTATCATACAGCTGTCTCGTCCTGTAGTATACAGCTGTCTCGTCCTGTATCATACAGCTGTCTCGTCCTGTATCATACAGCTGTCTCGTCCTGTATCATACAGCTGTCTCGTCCTGTATCATACAGCTGTCTCGTCCTGTATCATACAGCTGTCTCGTCCTGTATCATACAGCTGTCTCGTCCTGTACCATACAGCTGTCTCGTCCTGTATCATACAGCTGTCTCGTCCTGTACCATACAGCTGTCTCGTCCTGCATCATACAGTTGTCTCGTCCTGTAGTATACAGCTGTCTCGTCCTGTATCATACAGCTGTCTCGTCCTGTACCATACAGCTGTCTCGTCCTGTATCATACAGCTGTCTCGTCCTGTATCATACAGCTGTCTCGTCCTGTATCATACAGCTGTCTCGTCCTGTATCATACAGCTGTCTCGTCCTGTATCATACAGCTGTCTCGTCCTGTACCATACAGCTGTCTCGTCCTGTATCATACAGCTGTCTCGTCCTGTACCATACAGCTGTCTCGTCCTGTATCATAAAGCTGTCTCGTCCTGTATCTTACAGCTGTCTCGTCCTGTATCATACAGCTGTCTCGTCCTGTATCATACAGCTGTCTCGTCCTGCATCATACAGCTGTCTCGTCCTGTATCATACAGCTGTCTCGTCCTGTATCATACAGCTGTCTCGTCCTGTATCATACAGCTGTCTCCTCCTGTAGGATTTAGCTGTGTAGTCCTGTAGCATACAGCTGTCTCGTCCTGTATCATACAGCTGTCTCGTCCTGTATCATACAGCTACAGTGTCTCGTCCTGTATCATACAGCTCGTCTCTGTCCTGTATCATACAGCTGTCTCGTCCTGTATCATACAGCTGTCCTGTATCATACAGCTGTCTCGTCCTGTATCATACAGCTGTCTCGTCCTGTAGAATACAGCTGTCTCGTCCTGTATCATACAGCTGTCTCGTCCTGTATCATACAGCTGTCTCGTCCTGTATCATACAGCTGTCTCGTCCTGTATCATACAGCTGTCTCGTCCTGCATCATACAGCTGTCTCGTCCTGTATCATACAGCTGTCTCGTCCTGTAGTATACAGCTGTCTCGTCCTGTATCATACAGCTGTCTCGTCCTGTATCATACAGCTGTCTCGTCCTGTATCATACAGCTGTCTCGTCCTGTACCATACAGCTGTCTCGTCCTGTATCATACAGCTGTCTCGTCCTGTATCATACAGCTGTCTCGTCCTGTATCATACAGCTGTCTCGTCCTGTATCATACAGCTGTCTCGTCCTGTATCATACAGCTGTCTCGTCCTGTATCATACAGCTGTCTCGTCCTGTATCATACAGCTGTCTCGTCCTGTATCATACAGCTGTCTCGTCCTGTATTATACAGCTGTCTCGTCCTGTATCATACAGCTGTCTCGTCCTGTACAATACAGCTGTCTCGTCCTGTATCATACAGCTGTCTCGTCCTGTATCATACAGCTGTCTCGTCCTGTATCATACAGCTGTCTCGTCCTGTATCATACAGCTGTCTCGTCCTGTATCATACAGCTGTCTCGTCCTGCATCATACAGCTGTCTCGTCCTGTATCATACAGTTGTCTCGTCCTGTAGTATACAGCTGTCTCGTCCTGTATCATACAGCTGTCTCGTCCTGTCCAGCTGTCTCGTCCTGTATCATACAGCTGTCTCGTCCTGTATCATACAGCTGTCTCGTCCTGTCTCGTCCTGTATCATACAGCTGTCTCGTCCTGCATCATACAGCTGTCTTGTTCTGTATCATACAGCTGTCTCGTCCTGTACAATACAGCTGTCTCGTCCTGTATCATACAGCTGTCTCGTCCTGCATCATACAGCTGTCTCGTCCTGTATCATACAGCTGTCTCGTCCTGTAGTATACAGCTGTCTCGTCCTGTATCATACAGCTGTCTCGTCCTGTATCATACAGCTGTCTCGTCCTGCATCATACAGCTGTCTCGTCCTGTATCATACAGTTGTCTCGTCCTGTACCATACAGCTGTATATAGCTGTCTCGTCCTGTATCATACAGCTGTCTCGTCCTGTATCATACAGCTGTCTCGTCCTGTATCATACAGCTGTCTCGTCCTGTACCATACAGCTGTCTCGTCCTGTATCATACAGCTGTCTCGTCCTGTATCATACAGCTGTCTCGTCCTGTATCATACAGCTGTCTCGTCCTGTACCATACAGCTGTCTCGTCCTGTATCATACAGCTGTCTCGTCCTGTATCATACAGCTGTCTCGTCCTGTACCATACAGCTGTCTCGTCCTGTATCATACAGCTGTCTCGTCCTGTACCATACAGCTGTCTCGTCCTGTATCATACAGCTGTCTCGTCCTGTACCATACAGCTGTCTCGTCCTGTACCATACAGCTGTCTCGTCCTGTATCATACAGCTGTCTCGTCCTGTATCATACAGCTGTCTCGTCCTGTATCATACAGCTGTCTCGTCCTGTATCATACAGCTGTCTCGTCCTGTACCATACAGCTGTCTCGTCCTGTATCATACAGCTGTCTCGTCCTGTATCATACAGCTGTCTCGTCCTGTATCATACAGCTGTCTCGTCCTGTATCATACAGCTGTCTCGTCCTGTATCATACAGCTGTCTCGTCCTGCATCATACAGCTGTCTCGTCCTGTATCATACAGCTGTCTCGTCCTGTATCATACAGCTGTCTCGTCCTGTATCATACAGCTGTCTCGTCCTGCATCATACAGCTGTCTCGTCCTGTATCATACAGTTGTCTCGTCCTGTAGTATACAGCTGTCTCGTCCTGTAGTATACAGCTGTCTCGTCCTGTATCATACAGCTGTCTCGTCCTGCATCATACAGCTGTCTCGTCCTGTATCATACAGCTGTCTCGTCCGGTAGTATACAGCTGTCTTGTTCTGTATCATACGGCTGTCTCGTCCTGCATCATACAGCTGTCTCGTCCTGTAGTACACAGCTGTCTCGTCCGGTAGTATACAGCTGTCTCGTCCTGTATCATACAGCTGTCTCCTCCTGTAGTATACAGCTGTCTCGTCCTGTATCATACAGCTGTCTCGTCCTGCATCATACATCTGTCTTGTTCTGTATCATACGGCTCTCTCGTCCTGCATCATACAGCTGTCTCGTCCTGTAGTATACAGCTGTCTCGTCCTGTATCATACAGCTGTCTTGTTCTGTATTATACAGCTGTCTCGTCCTGTATCATACAGCTATTTTGTCCTGTACCATACAGCTCTCTTGTCTTGTACCATACAGCTGTCTCGTCCTGTATCATACAGCTGTCTCGTCCTGTAGTATATAGCTGTCTCGTCCTGTATCATACAGCTGTCTCGTCCTGTACCATACAGCTGTCTCGTCCTGTATCATACAGCTGTCTCATCCTGTACCATACAGCTGTCTCGTCCTGTACCATACAGCTGTCTCGTCCTGTACCATACAGCTGTCTCGTCCTGTATCATACAGCTGTCTCGTCCTGTACCATACAGCTGTCTCGTCCTGTATCATACAGCTGTCTCATCCTGTACCATACAGCTGTCTCGTCCTGTACCATACAGCTGTCTCGTCCTGTATCATACAGCTGTCTCGTCCTGTACCATACAGCTGTCTCGTCCTGTATCATACAGCTGTCTCGTCCTGTACCATACAGCTGTCTCGTCCTGTATCATACAGCTGTCTCGTCCTGTACCATACAGCTGTCTCGTCCTGTACCATACAGCTGTCTCGTCCTGTACCATACAGCTGTCTCGTCCTGCATCATATAGCTGTCTCGTCCTGTATCATACAGCTGTCTCGTCCTGTACCATACAGCTCTCTCGTCTTGTATCATACAGCTGTCTCGTCCTGTATCATACAGCTATTTTGTCCTGTATCATACAGCTGTCTCGTCCTGTATCATACAGTTGTCCCGCCCTGTACCATACAGCTCTCTCGTCTTGTATCATACAGCTGTCTCGTCCTGTATCATACAGCTGTCTCGTCCTGTATTATACAGCTCTCTCGTCTTGTACCATACAGCTGTCTCGTCCTGTATCATACAGCTGTCTCGTCCTGTAGTATATAGCTGTCTCGTCCTGTATTATACAGCTGTCTCGTCCTGTATCATACAGCTGTCTCGTCCTGTATCATACAGCTGTCTCGTCCTGTATGTATCATACAGCTATCTCGTCCTGTATCATACAGCTGTCTCGTCCTGTAGTATACAGCTGTCTCGTCCTGTAGTATACAGCTGTCTCGTCCTGTATCATACAGCTATTTTGTCCTGTATCATACAGCTGTCTCGTCCTGTATCATACAGTTGTCCCGCCCTGTACCATACAGCTCTCTCGTCTTGTATCATACAGCTGTCTCGTCCTGTATCATACAGCTGTCTCGTCCTGTATTATACAGCTCTCTCGTCTTGTACCATACAGCTGTCTCGTCCTGTATCATACAGCTGTCTCGTCCTGTACCATACAGCTGTCTCGTCCTGTATCATACAGCTGTCTCGTCCTGTATGTATCATACAGCTATCTCGTCCTGTATCATACAGCTGTCTCGTCCTGTAGTATACAGCTGTCTCGTCCTGTAGTATACAGCTGTCTCGTCCTGTATCATACAGCTGTCTCGTCCTGCATCATGTAGCTGTCTCGTCCTGTATCATACAGCTGTCTCGTCCTGTAGTATACAGCTGTCTCGTCCTGTACCATACAGCTGTCTCGTCCTGTATCATACAGCTGTCTCGTCCTGTATCATACAGCTGTCTCGTCCTGTAGGTATCATACAGGTTTTGCGTCATAATCACTCTGCATTGAATGATTTTATATTTGTCATTTTCTTTCTTTGATATTTTGTATTCTAATCCGAGTCGAGCGTTATCCTCGCGGATGTATTATAATGAAATCGAAATAATTAAACGAGTCAAAAGCAGTTAAATAAGCATCGTTCGTGTTAAAGTGTTTGATCAGGAAAAATGGGACGGAAAGAATATTTTTTATGTTAAAACAAAAGTTCGACCGGATTTAAATCCACGATAACTTACATAGAGACCTTAAAACAACACGATCTTAGATGAGGTCTTACATTTCATTTCATGTGTGCTGTCATCTTCACCGATGTATTGATGTTATCCGTGCTCACATTCTTTATAAATTTAAACAATGTTCAGTGACTCATTGGACCAGTAGTTTTCTGTCGGGATCCATATACATACCACAGTTGCTGTGGAGATATACCCTTATATTATCGATTTATGGACTTAAACGAAGAAATAAAAAGATACAGGTAGATAACAGTTGACTTCTTTGTTGTGACAATAAGGAAGTGCAGCTTGTTTATTGGGTTTTGGACGATAAAGAAAGGATCTACCGATGTGTTATGTCTACCTATATACGTTGTTAGATCTAGTGGTTATGCATTACATGCACTTCAAATGATGCTGTCTCCCAATTATCCAAACTGAGTAAAGGTACAAGTACGGATTGTACAAAGGAAATAGAAGCAACTTTCAACACTTCAGAATAAGATAAAATATAATCAAATAATGATTTTAATGGTATCCTACAGCTGTTTATTCCGTAATTGCCTAAAGGAGCATCCAGATTGGTCGAAAATGTGACTAAAGCTATATTTGGGTGGGTAGGGGATTTCCACATCCGCATCCGTTATTGCCTAAAGGAGCATCCAGATTGGTCGAAAATGTGACTAAAGCTATATTTGGGTGAATAGGGGATTTTCATAACAGCTGATAATTCAACAAATTTAGTGGGTTTTTTTATATTGAGTACAAGTATTATTCAAACCAATTAAAACGTGTACTGAGAGAGGTAATATTTTTTCTGTCTTTCAAAATTCATAATTCTAAGAAAGTTTGAATCATTTCCAATGGAAGTTAATTGATGCTCAAAAATATTAGTTTCCGATATAAACTATGATCAAATCTACTTTCCCGCTATGGGGAAATGTGAGACCCTGGTGGAATTAAACTTGTTTATATATAAAAGCACCTTAAGTCCCTTTCATCCATCAGGTGTACATTATTGTAGTAATTAATCCTTTTGGTGTTGAGAAGGTTGTTTTAGACATTTCGATCAGTATGGCCTCCTTTTGCCCCTCCTCTTGGCCCCTTGGTGTGGGGACCGTATAAATTAAAATTTTGGTTCACGTAAGCCATGAAAAGATTTTTGCAAATTTTCATTTAAAATATGGTTCACTGATTTTGAGAGAAGTCGACGTTTCTGGACAAGTCGATCGCAATAGGTCACTTCAGACGACTTTGAAAAAATATTTTCTTAAGAAATTATCATCGTTTAAAAATTTCTTTTCCGACCTGACAATCTCGCAAATAACTGAAAATTTCCAGTTTCGTTTGGTAATATATAGAAACAAGCATGGACTAGCGTAAACTAAATGTAAACAACCTAACCCGGAAGTTGTTTTTAAGTAAACTCCTGGAATTCCGTAATGATGTCTTATATAGTAGCACAGATAATTGTCAAAACAATATTTTTTGTCATATAAACTAATTGCACAGAAGTGTCGTTATTGTATTGCTATCACAAACCTTTTGTTTGTAAATGATGTACTTACATTGACAAACAAAACACATTAGTAGTAAACAATTGTTTCCCAATGTACTTACAGCTATACACAATAATTGCTTTCTATTGTTTATACACCTACATACAATAACTGGGTCCCATGGTTTTTAACGTGTACAATAAACTGCATATAAGAGTTCTATATACACTGTAGTTTGCCAATAGTTCCAGAACAGGAAGTCTTACGTACCTTACTGTCTTGTTGTCGCCTCTCCAATGACCGGGTTTACCTCTGTGTGTATATATATAACATACCTGTCCGTTTGAAAACATGCCCAACGTATACCCGATACACCCGTGTCGTTTTCTTGTTTTATGTCAATGTTATACATCACAACAATATGCAAGTGCGCACCTACATGATATAGATACTAACCTCAAAGTTCCCTCTCCAGATAAAGATCTATTTGATAGCAAATAAGACAGTTTAAAGTATTTTATTATTTTGAATCGTATCATTTTGAGGAGTTTTATCAGGAGATCAAGACAACATGTTAACATAATAAGAAGATTTATAATCTAATTACATTTGACTCGCAATCCAACAAACGTCTCGGTATGCATTTGTTTCTGACATTAATAAAAATCACAAGAAATATACTTATCCAGGCATTTAATATTCCATATATAAATAGAAAGTAAAGGATCTGTGTTTGTTGCCATGGTAAAACGTAAACAAAACAGCACAGTTAATATACACGGACGACTTGATAAACATATATGCGATTTACAAAGTTTTCTATACTTTGTTGATAAGGTGGGAGAACAACACAGGTAAAACAGGTGGGAGAACAGCACAGGTAAAACGGGTGGGAGAACAGCACGGGTAAAACTGGTGGGAGAACAACACAGGTAAAACGGGTGGGAGAACAACACAGGTAAAACAGGTGGGAGAACAACACAGCCGTAAACAGGTGGGAGAGAACAACACAGCTGTAAACAGGTGGGAGAACAACACAGCTGTAAGCAGGTGGGAGAACAACACAGGTAAAACAGGTGGGAGAACAACACAGCCGTAAACAGGTGGGAGAACAACACAGCTGTAAACAGGTGGGAGAACAACACAGTCGTAAAACAGGTGGGAGAACAACACAGCCGTAAACAGGTGGGAGAACAACACAGCCGTAAATAGGTGGGAGAGAACAACACAGCCGTAAAACAGGTGGGAGAACAACACAGCCGTAAACAGATGGGAGAACAACACAGCCGTAAAACAGGTGGGAGAACAACACGGGTAAAACTGGTGGGAGAACAACACAGGTAAAACGGGTGGGAGAACAACACAGGTAAAACAGGTGGGAGAACAACACAGCCGTAAACAGGTGGGAGAACAACACAGCTGTAAACAGGTGGGAGAACAACACAGCCGTAAAACAGGTGGGAGAACAACACAGCCGTAAACAGGTGGGAGAACAACACAGCCGTAAATAGGTGAACAACACAGCCGTTAAACCAACACAGCCGTAAACAACAACACAGGAGAGAACATAACAGCCGTAAACAGGTGGGAGAACAACACAGCCGTAAACAGGTGGGAGAACAACACAGCCGTAAAACAGGTGGGAGAACAACACAGCCGTAAACAGGTGGGAGAGAACAACACAGCCGTAAACAGGTGGGAGAACAACACAGCCGGAAACAGGTGGGAGAACAACACAGCCGTTAAACAGGTGGGAGAACAACACAGCCGTAAACAGGTGGGAGAACAACACAGCCGTAAACAGGTGGGAGAACAACACAGCCGTAAAACAGGTGGGAGAACAACACAGCCGTAAACAGGTGGGAGAACAACACAGCCGTAAAACAGGTGGGAGAACAACACAGCCGTAAACAGGTGGGAGAACAACACAGCCGTAAACCGGTGGGAGAACAACACAGCCGTAAAACAGGTGGGAGAACAACACAGCCGTTAAACAGGTGGGAGAACAACACAGCCGTAAAACAGGTGGGAGAACAACACAGCCGTAAATAGGTGGGAGAGAACAACACAGCCGTAAACAGGTGGGAGAACAACACAGCCGTAAAACAGGTGGGAGAACAACACAGCCGTAAAACAGGTGGGAGAACAACACAGCCGTAAACAGGTGGGAGAACAACACAGCCGTAAATAGGTGGGAGAGAACATAACAGCCGTAAACAGGTGGGAGAACAACACAGCCGTAAACAGGTGGGAGAACAACACAGCCGTAAAACAGGTTGGAGAACAACACAGCCGTAAAACAGGTGGGAGAACAACACAGCCGTAAACAGGTGGGAGAGAACAACACAGCCGTAAACAGGTGGGAGAACAACACAGCTGTAAAACAGGGATATACTATAATTATCCTCACAACAAACTATATATATGGCTTTTTTTTCAGAAACCTAGCTTGGACGCTTTCAAAAATACTCTCCGGTAACATACATAGCCAGCACCTTCTTCATCAATTAAGTTGAAGTTTTCTAAAATCCATATATATAGTTTAACTAAAATTAAAAAAAAACAAATATTATAATATTGATATGCAGAATAATACAACACATGAGCGAAAACTTCAATTGTGAATAAAGTCATTATCCCGTAAGATGAAGACAACGTTACTGCAGTCATGTTTTCTTAAAAATAAGAGAAAGAAGAACACATCTTTATTTCATCGTAGCTAAATATATTGGGTACAAAAAATGAGGCTCTATCGGATATTTAATCCGTTCATACGTCGTATACTGATCCGTAAATGTAACATACAAATCTGCAGTCCGTACAGATATGTTTCTGTATTTCTGCTCTCCTCGGACTTTTGGTTACTACCCAAGACGTTTTCAGAGGGTTTCCGGGTTTCTCACTTCCGGGTGATGCAGAATGGCAGATGCCGCTAAATATCAGAAATTAGCTTCAGAATACGCCAAGGTTTGTGGCGATTGTTAAACATTACTGATTATACTTGATATTTTGCTAAGACCTGACACTTATCTAACATAGATAAGGTGCATTGAGCTATGTTTTTCTTGTTTTCGTGACTGGAAACGTGAGTAATTTGGGGGGAAAAAAACGCCCACCGACCGATATCATTATGAGATAAAAACAGAAAGTGAGATGTCCGGATGTTTGGGATTACATCGCTTTATTATGTCGTTTAATTGGATAGTATGCATACCGACTGAACAGGCCACAACCTCTTAACTAAACTTTCTTAAGCAGAGATGGTTAAATGCTTCAACATCTATGATTTTTTGTTCACAAATATGTGTTGCAGCATCAAGATGTCTGACGTATGGTACCGTAGGAGCCAGATGAAATTCGGGCCACAGTAATAAGAGAAATGTGTTTGTTTATTACAGATTCATGATAAAAAATCTAATTAACATATTTCGATAGAGTTAGCTTTACAATGCATGTTAGACAGGCTGGTAACCACTACCAGTCTAAAAGTTTGCATTATCTAGAATCGAAAAGCCAAAACATCTGTCAAAAATTGGGTTTAGTAGCAATGTACAGGGAACCAAGATAAAAGAAAATTATGTGGTACCAGGGATGACAGTTCTAGATAGAATTTACACCATGAAATGATTGGATGACAAAGCTGCAATCAGAACACAAATAAATGTTTTTATTTGCACATACCAAACAATGTTTTGCCACATTTCAGTTAAAAGCTCAGATACCAGTACTGAAGAAAGCTTATCTCGACGAGCAAGGCACAAGTAATGAATATAAGGTATGACTAATAACTGAATTCCATTGAGCATGTTTATAATGTATATAAGTGAAATGACAATATTTCACACTTTTCAGAGATTTGTTTGTTTTTTATTATCTATTTTTTCCTTTGGAACTATATTAAAAAAAACAGTTTTAATATTTTGTGACAATTTGAATCTGAAGAACAGGAAATCTGGTTTTATACAATTATCAAAAAGATTTATTACTTAAATTGGTTATTATCACATATATTTCTCTTCTGATTTATCATTATCACACATATTTCTCTTCTGTTTTATCATTATCACACATATTTCTCTTCTGTTTTATCATTATCACACATATTTCTCTTCTGTTTTATCATTATCACACATATTTCTCTTCTGTTTTATCATTGCATGGATAAATACTAGTATTATTTTCAATTATTGATGTCATTGCCTATATAATCTTTATGACTGATCAATCTTTCATTTGATCTTTTCTGTTTTTGATCAAACTTTGAAATCGATTAAATTGTAATTACCTTTAAAATGATATCTCTACATTTGTGATTGAGGAGGTTTTATTTCCCTTGTTTGAATCTTGTGCCCTGAAGGAGATAAAAAGTCTTGAATTCTGTCAATATACCAGAAGGTTTGGAGGACAAATAGTGCAGCAGTGGAACACATGTTTTGAAAGAAGAAAAAAACAGATTGTTGAACAACATCAACAAGAAGTTTGATATTTGCAACTAAGATTCATTTCTTAAGTATTGCTTATGGCATAACTAAAATTGCCTCCATTTCAAAAGAGTTCCTCATCATTACAACTACTATTACTGCCTAATGTGATTTAACATCTACAGAGTGTGCAACTGATATTTTTTGTCACTAGGAACAGCTCAAAGCAAAGGATCAAGCTTTACGAAAGTATGAACAGGAAGTTGACAGTTTGTCATTCAGAAACCAACAACTCTCCAAACGTGTACTTTTTCTCCAGGAGGAACTTGATACTATAGAGGCAACAAAGAAAAAAAAGGTAAACATACAGAAAAATTGTTTATAATGTTTTATATGCATATAAGAAACTGTCCATATCAGTTGTCAAAATGTAACTTTTATATTAACTATACATTTGTAGCTGTGTATCATTGTTGTGTTACATAAACTTCAGTGTCTTATATTCCACCAGCCTGAAGGCTCAAGTGAGGGGAATACATTATGAAAATTAGTATGGCAGCTGCACAGCAAGAGGTTAAAGGTCAATTCTAAATGATTTATGATTATATATGTATGATCACAAGGTCAAGGTCATAGTGTAAGGTAAAATGTCAACTTGTTATGTTTTACCTTATGAAATAGAAAACATTTGTATTGATGTTGTTTAGATATTTGGGAGAACAAGGGTAAGTACAGTGTGGTGCTTTTCAGGATGATGATGTACATTATGTATTAACAAAGACTTTTGTTTTTAATATTATATAATACACTATATATAACCTGTCTTTGTGATTTTAAAAAATTAATTTAGCAACTATCTGATTATTTGTCCTTGATTTTAGAATCATGTGTCTAAATTTGTACACCTGAAATAAGATCTGTATATGATATACAGTATGGGTGAGAAACTGCAGCACAGGTTGCTTGGTCATCATCTTCACCTGTGAGACGCCTGACAGGGATTTGGACATTTATAGTCACATGATTGCGCAGAATTTGGCTGTCGCATTGTAACATTGAAATATATTAAGACCATTGAGAGATGTTCTGACCAATCATTTTTAGGAAAAATCCAATCATGATTATACAGCATTCTGTATTTTTTTAACAAATATGTCACAAAAAATATGTATTTCCATACTCCTTACAAACAAGCCATGCAGAAATATCTACCATCTTGTCAAGATTTTCTTTGCATTTGCAATCCTGAAGAAATCCATAATTGTATTGTTGCACATCTTGTGGTTATTTCAGATCAGTTATTTGCATAAACAAAAGGCTTAAACAATGAAATGTGTGTATACTCACTTGATAATATTTCAACTTTGCGAGCATGTCCTTATAGATTTATAGATTATGTTACATATAAGACATGCTTGTAATATACAACATAAACAATCTGTTCATTTCTGATTACTGGAGGTCCTAGATTCTGTATATAGGTATCTTTTTCATTGTCTTTCCCTAAAGAAGTTGTAAATGAGTACAGTAGACATCAGTTTCATATTATCTTGTTATCAAGCATGTTGTCTTCAGCTCAATTTCTTTGAAAATTTCTCCAATGTCAAAGGCAGTGTTACAAGGTTCCTTCATAGTATATGTTCTAACAGGAATACTCACAACAAATACTCTAAATGGAAAGTTTTATGGCGTTCAATTAACTTGTCACCATAAAATACTCTTTGAAGTATATTTTAGATTTTATTTTAATATATTAGTGTGCTAGATTTAGTTTGTTAAAGAGAAGTGTATTACAAGCTTGTGTATAATCCATTGGTGGTGCAGGGTCTTTGCTACAAATATTTGCCAGAGACAAAAGTATTATCAAACTTTGTTCCGCAATTTAAAAAAAAATTATTTTTGTTTGTGAATATTATGATATATCATAAAAATACATTTGCTTTTACTTTAAAAAAGTAGAAGTCTGACATGAATTAGCAATGCACCTAGGTGTGGTTTAATCTAAAGCATTATGTAAACAGCAAATATAGAGGACCAGACAACATTGGTAGGAAGAATTAAAACTGTTTAATAGTTGACGTGTTTCGGCATACTAGGTATGCCGTCCTCAGAACAGAGTAACTATTCAAAATACCGCACTTCTATACTATCTCTACCTAGCAACTACTCATCTTACTCCAAGTAAATAACGCGTGTTTACACATCTTTGGACCACACTCCTGTATTCCACTAGGAATCCATCCTAGGAAGACTGCCAACATTACTGAATCTACCAAACCGGATGTTATCTCGTTTCTTTGTATTATATAAATCATGATAATAGGGAGTAGATAGACTGCCCATGGTGTATATCTAACAATCTGTCTAAGGATATCACCAAACTCCAAACTCTAAGGTCAAAAGTGGAATTCAAATGGAACCATTTGCGTTTTCCCTACCAGTATCTATTTTTTAATTGCTCTGCAAAATTTTTTGAAGTAAATTTTCATGAAGACATACTATTAATATATGGTAACTGCAGTGAAATTTTAAAGTCTGTGAATCTGTATACAAATTAAAGTCTTTTGAAAAAATAATATCGTATAGAATGCAAAATGAAATTATATAGGCTGATGCTAAACAGTCATATTTACAATCTTTCTTTTTCTTTTTTTTTCTGTGGTTGTTGACAATTTTCATACAGTACATGATTACATGAAAAGTTTCTCTTTTTAACGGAGTAAGAATTTCCTTTTGTTAAGTAGCTATTCATGGATTGTAAACTATTCCTCTCCATCACATATTGTGACATGTAAATAATTTTCATTATTTCCTGGTTGTGGACCAATAGTTGTGTATGAGTCAACACCTGGTATAAAAATGTAACTTGTTATATCACATCTTGAAGTGAAAGTCCTTTATATTTAAATCTGATGTAGTGCTATATTAGGAAACATTGAAGAACTATGACTTCCTCAAGGCAAATTACATAATATATATCAATTTGTCAGGGGAAATATACAAATAAAAACCTTTAAAATTACAATGACATATTCCTTTTATATATATATTTTATATGTGGTTGATTTTATGATTTAGTACTGAATATAAGATAAATCTTTTATATAACGTCTCTTTGTTATTTACTGTTATTTAAATATTAGGGGAAAAAAATATCTTTTGAGTATAACTACAATTTACAGATGTGTACAAATGTAATTTCCTGTGCTCCTTGGTTTCAAATTGTTTACCAGTGTATATTTAAATATCAGGAATTAGTAACATGTACATCTGCTGATCTATAAATGACCTAGAAAACAATACACAGAGAAATTACTTCAAAGTGTTATAGTTGGATTTTCAGTTTTTCTTGTCTATAAATTGCAGCTGAATATAAATGGGGTGATTTCATTATTTCAGATTATTGTTAACAACATTGATCTGTTTTTAATTTACAGAACAGAAATGCAGAACAGCCTGCAGCAGCACCTACATCACCGGGGGTCTACAGTGAGGAACTCTTCAGTAAAATCCAGGAGAATGAGAGATTGCACAAACAGGTAACCATAGTAACAGGTTTAACAAGTTTATGGCAAAATGCATGAAAGTATAGAGTTATAACTAAGACCCCAATAAGGATTGACATTATCGTGCCTGTATATATGCCTGTGTACTTTTACTTGTTTGATTTATTGTGTTTTGTACTATATTCCTATAAACAGGTTGATGATAGTAATCGTAAATACCAAACACGGATACAGGAACTGGAGACAAAGCTGGAGTACTTCGAGAAGGAATGTAACCAGCATCAACAGGTGCTTCAGTCTACGCTGCAGAAGAGCAAGGATCAGATAGATAGACTGCAGCAGGAGAAAGCCATGGTCGAGGTGAGTAAGAATAAAGATGAACTGAGTGAAGAAATATTGATAAAGTATGGGAGGTGAAGAGGTAAGGTAAAGATGGACTGAGTGAAGAAATATTGATAAAGTATAGGAGGTGGAGAGGTAAGATAAAGATGGACTGAGTGAAGAAATATTGATAAAGTATAGGAGGTGGAGAGGTAAGATAAAGATGGACTGAGTGAAGAAATATTGATAAAGTATAGGAGGTGGAGAGGTAAGATAAAGATGGACTGTGTGAAGAAATATTGATAAAGTATAGGAGGTGGAGAGGTAAGATAAAGATGGACTGAGTGAAGAAATATTGATAAAGTATAGGAGGTGGAGAGGTAAGATAAAGATGGACTGAGTGAAGAAATATTGTAGATAAAGACAGATAATTAGTTAGAGTTTGAGATGTAGAGTCAGTAGTAAAGACTTACTTATAGAAGGAAGGAATATGTAGGATCTTCTGACAAATTGACGGAGAAAGTAACAGATAGGTGAAGAATCAGAAAGTAATGACTGCTATAGGAGGGAGGGAAGGAGAGGAAGAAATATACAAACTACAATACAAGTATCATAGTGTGCAACAACATGTGAAAGTAAGGTTGGCTAATGGCACAGTTTTATGACTTTACCACACTTCTACATTGTAACCCTGAATAAATATGTGTGTACGGTGGTGATCCTGCAGTAAGTTAATGGAGACCAACACATTGTTTACTAAACCATATATAACGTCAGGCCCTATATCTGTGTATAGACAACCTTTGAAGGCCACTGATGATCTTGATAAATTGCCTTCCAATGTCTGTTATATCAACAAACATTGGTCAACATAATTGTTCTTTATAAGAAAAAGGTGCAGCTTATTTTCCAGTGCAGCTAATATATGTATAGAATTGAAAAATCAATAAAAAAAAATTGGCCCTGCTGCTACAGTAAGGCTTATAACCCAGAAATACAGTACTTGTGGGTCAGTGTCAGTGGTGGGTTTATCCCCGAACAACCCAAGGGAGACCAACACATTACTTCTGGTTCAATGTCAGGGTGGGGGGGGAGGGGGTTATCACAGGACAATAAGCCCAGTGTCCGTGGTATGAAATCCAAGTCAAGTTTTATGTGTTTATCATTTCTTGCACATATAAAGTTGTAGATTTAGTGCCAATGAAAATAAATCCCCTCAAATATTGATGATTTTACAGTATATGCCAGCAAGCTTTTTTGCCATAAGGTTACGAGTTTACTGCCGGTAAATAATGTTTATAGCATCATTGCAACATTTAATACAATTTTTATTTCCATTTCAGGTTAAATTGCAAAAATTGGAGTCTGATGTGAAAAGTTACCGATCAAGAGCTGAGCTATCGTAAGTCACACTGTTGTCTACATAAGATCAGGAATCTGAGTAAAATATTTAGTTACCTAATTACGGTATTGCCATGGTAACAGCGTACTGATTCAATATTTTGTAATTTCTTTTCATTTGTTTCCTCCCAGCTGTACTGTTCTAGAATAAGTACTAAAGGCAAAATCTTTCGTTAAATTTTTTAGAAAAATCAAATTCAAGAAATAATATTTTCTTAGATTCACAATATTCAACTGAAGACAAGAAAGGTAAAATGTGTTTATGATTATGAAATATTTTCCACAATTTATATTTCAAAGTACTTAAGTTTTAGATGAAATAGGATAACTAGATTATTTTGTCTACACATAAATTCTTCCAGGAGGGAAACATTTATTAAAATCACTTGTCACCACTGAAATCATGTCACTTTTAAATTTTGTCGCTTTGGGCCACATGTTACACATGTAATTGTTTCTTGTACTTAACACTTTATTTACAGAGAGGAAAAACTAGACAGTGTTCAGTCCCGACTGCAAGATGATCTTCAACAGGCTAGAAAAATAATTGCTGACAAACTTCCTTTTATAGATACTAGTAAGAAATTTCTCCACAGTTTCTGGGAAAAGAAAAACTCAAAAACAAAATGCAAACTTTATTTCAGATTTTAATGATAAAAAATGAACAGTAACTTAACATTTTTTCTCTATGAGATATTTATTACTAGTTAAATGATGTTAAGATAGTTTTTACTAATTAAATGATGTTAACTTATTTATTACTAGCTTCAAATGAGGTTTTGATACATAATGTTTTAGAAAATATGAACTTTAATTAATCTCAATGATTTAAACAAGACATTTGATTAAAACTCTGAAAGAGTTATCAAAATCGGTTTTTTTTTTAACAAAAATTACTGCGTATTTTCTGTAGAACACAGAGACTTAAATTGCTTGAACCTGCCCACCCATGATAGAAAACACCAGCTGCGAGCTCGAGAACTGGTGAGCCAGTCGGTGAACCATCTGTCGGAACTGGTTCAGGCTTTATCAAACTTCTACACCTACTCGGAACAGAGGTCCAAAATCTACCCAAATGATGGCATCAACGAACCTCTAAGTCCCATCAACCTAGTGGTAAGTGAATTGTTAAGGATGTATGCTACTTTACACTAAATTCGTTCGACTCATGTAAGAGTTATCTCCCTTAAAGTTGTTTAGTATTTCTTAATGTGGCATTCTTTTATACTTTTTGAATATGTCATCATTTCTTGTGAACCTTGTACCTAAAGATCATATAGTAGCTGCTTTGGCCGTCCATACAATTATCATAGTTTTGTCTGGAGTATATCTCAAAAACTATTTAAAGATATCAACATGAAACTTCATTGATATAATACGGTAAATTAACTAAGAAACTGTACCAGGAGTTTTGTCATTAAATTTGCAGTATTGTAAATATCTCCATGAGAATGTGAGTTATCTGCGCCCCTGTGAGCAAGCTCTTCGGTCCTTCCTGGGTACCCTGAATGAAGATTCCTTAACAACTCTGGTATGTGATTCATTTAGATATGGTTATTGTAAGTATTAAGATATGGTTACTATAAGTATTAAAATATGGTCACCATAATTGGTTAAATATGGTTACCGTAAGTAGTAAAATGTGGTTACCATAATTGGTTAAATATGGTTACGGTAAGTAGTAAAATGTGGTTACCATAATTGCTTCTAATTACCAGAAAGTCATAATTGGTTTCTTTTTTTGTAATATTTTTAGAAATTTGTGTTACTGAATTCTTTTCAGAATTTTAATACATAAAGAATGAACAGTAATGTGTTTGAGATATTGATACTACAGAAGACATCAGTCCTGTCTGATAGTCTTCACTGGTTTAATGAGCTGTATAGATCAGGAGAAAAATTTAGGATACTATGCAAACCATTCTTTTAAGCAGGCAAGTTGCCTGTTTTGGGAATTTGATATCAATAGGACATCTTTTGAAGTTTTTTAAAAATTTTTTGTGTTTTTTTTTTTCAGGAAACAGCAACAGACTTATTTGTGTTTTCGAAGAATTTTAAAGGTCTTGTGGGGTACATGAACAAGTTACTGCCATATCAACTGGCTAGGTGAGTACATTATAATGATATAAGGAATGTACAGGTAACATACACTATAAACACCAGGAAATTATTTGATCTTTCTTACATGTAAAATAGATGACTTATGATCTAGTAGCACAAATAAAAACCTAATGACTTGATGATTGAAACCAACTTTTTATTATGTTAAAGATTGACATAAAAGAGCAAAGATAAATAAGTGTGTGTGAAGAAAAATTGTGTATGAAATAAGCAAAATTATTTCTACAATAAGCAGATATAATTTACATTTTGCTAAAGAGTGTATAATACAATGCTATGATCAAGAGTTGTCTCCCTTACATTTTTTTTTATTTCAATTTTCTGTTAGCAATATGTATGCAATTAGACTAAATTTGTCTTATCACACTGGGATGACATGGCTTTAGGTGAAGATCTGAAATATATGGTTTGATGCTCCCCAGCCATGGCAGTTTGTGTTTCTCAGGAAGCTGAGAAATGGACCAGTCTGTGCTGAGGTGGTTGTGTCTTTAGGCAAGATATTGATGTAATTGGTCCTAACAGTATGTGATGGGCCTCCCCTATGTTGTTCAGTGAGGTAGCCAACACCTACTACAAGGAGACCCCACATCAAAATGACGCTGACTGTTCAATGTTCATTATAAACCCAGCAAACAAACATCTTTTAAAAGATTTAACAATGAGAAAATATAGTCATATGTATATAGCATCTGATATAAAGCATTAGAAACTGAGTTTTATTTCAGTGTTGAGCTAAACTATACAATACTTGCTGTCATTACAGTATAGAGGAAGAATGTGCTCTCTCCTCTTGTACTTCAACTTTGGAGAACAAAAACATGGATCTTCATCATTCCCTTAAACATCTCACCTCCGTGTTCAACAAACTAGACACATATATCACTTTACTAGCTACACAAAGTAAGTATGGGTTCTCTCACATCTCATTAGAATTTCGTAAAAAGGGGATGACTTTTTATTTCATGGAATCTATGACCTGAGTTTTTGCAGAATATTATTGTGCCACTTAGACATTTCAAATGGATGATAATTTGGAAACTGGTGTCTGATTTATGTGAATTTAAAATAGAAAAATGATGCTGAAATTTTTGTATCACATATTTCAGTTTTGTATGATATGTAATATAGCCCAGTGCACATTTTGTGCTCATATCTAGTATGTAACATTATAGCAATGGTGCTAAAAGGATGATTCCGTGAAATTACAGCAATATTAAAATTTGTCACAAATAATTCATTTAATCAGAACAGTTAACAAAACAAAATTTTCTGATTTATTATCATATGTTCAGCTACTCCACTTACCACTTATTACCATATAACTTCATTAGTCGCAATCCTTCGGGTATGCTTTTCCCAAAGTTAGAATATTGCATATTTTGTTTTTGTGATAAAAAGAAAAGTTCCAACTGACATTGACATCACATCATGATATGTGAAAACGCAATTCAATATTTCCGAGAATATGTTTGCTGTTGAATATATATTAACAAAATTTTACTAACTTACTTTGTTGTTACAGGTCAAAATCACTGCCATTATCCACATCAAAACCATTTCTCATTCTTTGTGTGTTTATCCAAAGTGCTACAGGATTTAGACACATCAGTCAGAGGTAACATAAAATCCTAAGATGATCTCCCTTTATAGTGTTCCTATTTTTATTCTCGGATGTTAGTGGATATTTAGTCATACTGAAACAGCATGCAATATGACAATGATATCTGCAAAATGAAGAAAATGTCTTTATATTTCCTCTTTTGTCAAATAAATTGTAGAATACCAAGGTAGTTCTGATTTGATCCATTTTCCCAGCAGATAAAGGTACTATATGGTGGAAGTTATCAGCCCTGATTTTATATACATTAGTTCATATTTTGCTCCAAGAATATGATACAAATTACTGTTTGGTCATTGTTTAGCAAATGTTGTTTCTGAAAGTGTCAATTTAGTGTCACTCTAATTTGTTAAAAAGTCTTTAGAATTATCAATATATGAATTTTTTTTAATGAATTTTTCCCATTTTCTTTTCTTAGATGTGTCGAAACATTATAATTCTAAAGTGTCTCTAGAACATCAGTTACCCACGGCAACACAAAAACTTAAAACTACAGATGAATGTATTGTTTCATCTCTCATCTCCATGGTAACATGTACAGGAAAGGTAAGACTGCACAAACTCATTGTTTGAAGTAAGAGTAAACATGTATCTTTTCTTCAGGATGTTATGTAAAAAAAAAAGTCAATTTAAAAGATGATTTTTATCAAAAGGAAATAAATGGAGAACTGTATGTGTTTGCAGATATTTTTTCAAAGCTCTATTAATTTGGGTGTGTATGGCTTGATACGTTTTAGTTATTGTCAGATAAAATATACTACCTCATAGTTTGTTTGACAGTTTTCTTAGATTTCTATTTTCATATTAAATAATGTAACAATTCTGGGACTCACCTGACTCAGATTTCTGTTTCACAGAGTCATTTGAGATTTTTTTTCTTATCTAGGTTTCAGCATTCTTTTCTGGAAATATTGACTTCTTCAAGGAAAACCCAGGTTACAGAACGCGTGGCAGCAGTATAGGTACAGACACTACTATGGATGGACCTCGTTCTGGTCCCGCTACTGTCTGTTTCAGACAGAAGGCAGCAACCTACCTTTCCCAACTGTCTGGGGTAAGCTTTATCATGTTTTGTGATAAAATAAGACTGCTGATATACCAATTTTAACACGTATTACTTTGATATGTGTCTTCTCCAAAACAGATCCAAGTGAGATATTTGAAATAACTGATGAAATTGAAAGGTTGAATGATTTGTAAATTGTAAATAGGAACAATAAAGATCTCTGCTTATAAGAAAGTCAGTGTTTAATATCTATCAGTCCCTTCTGTATCAGCCTTGTGTGGAAATTGTTTGTCAGTATATTAAATATCTCTCATCTTCTCTATCAGCCAAGCTTACAGACTGTTTATCTTTATATTAAATGTTTGTCATTTTTCCTGTGTCTGTCTGTGTTAAGTAACTGTCATCTTTTCTGTATCAGCTGAGCTCAGAGACTGTTTATTGTTAAACTCAATGTTAGTATTCTTTTCTGTATCAGCTGAGCTCAGAAACTGTTTATTGTTAAACTAAATGTTAGTAATCTTTTCTGTATCAGCTGAGCTCAGAAACTGTTTATTGTAAAATTAATTATCTGTCATCTTTTCTGTATCAGCCCTGCCCAGAAACTGTTCCTCATAGCATTGCAGTACAGAACCGGAAAGTGCTACTTAGCTCCACAGAAAGTCGTGAGGGACTCTCTAAACAAGTAAGTACATGTTTTATACTTTATATAGCTGAACAGAAAGTCACGAGGGACTCTCTGAACAGGTAAGTACATGTTATATACTATATATAGCTCAACAGAAAGTCATGAGGGACTCTCTAAACAGGTAAGTATGTGTTATATACTATATATAGCTCAACAGAAAGTCATGAGAGACTCTCCAAACAAGTAAGTACATGTTATATACTACATAACAATTATATAAAACACTTAATTGATTCAGGTGTTATAAACTGTTACCTAGCAAACACAAATATTAAGTGATATTCTTCTTCAGCGTTGCGATGTATATTAGACAAATACACAGGAGGCGAAATTTTTCACTTCATAATGAAAGACTATATTGAAAAGTAACAGGATCATGTGTGGTCTGGTGCTATATTATATGCCAGGTTCTGTTCAAGCTCACATCGGTCACGGCCGTAGATGTGCATGGTGCATTCAATTACATGCAACTGTTGCAGGCTTGTTATTTCAGTAAATCAATGGTGAACATTTTTTTTAATACTCAAAAAGTATACCAGATTGAATATTTTGACTAAACTCTAAAATATTTTTATTATTCATAAACTAAATTTCAGTACATACCAAGGTTACATGTTGAAATATAATCATATCAATATTTATGTTTATGTTAAGTTATGAAAATAAATATAATCATAAAAAATGTTTTCTTCAGCATTTAAAATTCAGTAAAACAACTGAGTAATTAACACAGAAATGCTGATTTTACTCCCAGATTGTGACTGCATTATCTCTGCTCATGAAATACTACTGAAATGTAGGGCTTGTTGTATTGGTTATACCACTGAGCTATCTCCCTTAGGCTGTACCTAAGAAGTAAATATCCTTGTAAACTCTGGACCTCAAGATCTAAGAACATATTAATTTCTGGTTACAGCTAACGACTGCCCAAACCCGAGTCAACAAGCTTGAACAGGAGAAAGAACACTGGATGTTGGAACTACAACTACTACAGATAAAGCATGACAAAGAAACAGAGGTCAGTGAAAAGGCTGTTATAGACTTTAAAATCCTGTATTAACTTTATTCTACAAATTCTCAGGGGAAGTTAAGTGTGTTACCATTGCATCACACAAACATCCAGACTTCTCCTAGACGTTCCAACCCACCGTGTAATAAATGCCCTTTGTAATAGTATTGGTAATGCTACATGTTTTTTGTTTTTTTTTTTTTTTATCAGATTTAATGTTCACACATTTAATCTAAAGAAAAACCGCATTTTTGTTGTAACTTGTGTAATTTCATTATTAGAACAATTGTTTCAAATAGAAATGTTTGATATTTTATTTCAGAAAGTGCAGAAACTTGAAAAACAGTTAGCAAGCAAGCTTGCCTCTGGAGCTGTCCAAGACTCTATAGAAGATAACATCATTAAAGAACCTACAACCAGGACCTCCTCGACAGACGCTGTCGTACCTCAGACTTCAGAAGCCAAGGCTGCCATGGTAACTCTAACAATCTAACGTCTAATACTACACTTGTGAGGCAAAAGTTAATTTAGAGTGTTTCAAATGGACTTTCAATTTTGGGGAAGAATTATGGTTTAATTTTGCTGTCATTTTTTTCAATTTTTGCTCTGTGTGAATTTTTGTTTTAAGAAAATTAGAAACAGACTTTTGTCTTTATTTTACAGTTTGGTAAGTTAGACATGGTGTCCGCTGGTTCTAGTGATGCAGAGACAAGAGAGGTCCTGATCAAGAATCATTTCACGAACAGAATTAATGAACAGGCTCTACAACTACAGCTGGTTGAGAGTAAGGCTGTCAACTTTCACTCAGAGGTAAGGTCATTTATTGGTCAAGGGTCCAAGGTAAAAGCTAAAAATCCAAACAGAAAGGTCAAAGGTCAGTATCAAAAGATCCTGAATCAAGTGATATGTTAGATTCCAAGGTTTCGTTGTTATATACTACTGCTATACATACATGAGGTCTTAGTCTGCCATATCGGCTGATTTGTGACCTATTAATTCTGCAGTTATATTGCTCTGTAGCAAGTTCCGCCTTAATTTTAAGGCTTGTTCTGTGTCACAGTAAATCTGATTTTCGGACAAAACGGAAGTGACTCATTCAGAAACAAATATGAGTGAAACTGGGTTGAAATTGTAACAATCGTGAATCATCATTATATGTATACATTTGCATTAGTAGAGGGAACCTGTGTATTACCCACATCTAAATAAGGTAAACAGTGTGGATACATTCGTAGTGCTAATAACTATCGATAATGCTTTGATTTGTCCCAGCAAAGGAAAAAGTCAGCTGTGGAAGTTAGAGGTCACACTGCACCTGTCGAAAGTCTCTCGCCATGTTGAACCTCAAACATTGTTGGTAGTACGTTGTAATTCAGAGATTAAAGTTTTTCAAAATTCTAATCTGTTCAAAAGAAATTTTTTTTCATTACTTTGACTAGTGATGAATCAAGGTGGTTCAATCACAACATACCCAAGCGTCCCCATTAAGTGGGTTATTTCATGACCATTAAGTAACCCACTTACTGGTGACACATGGGTATGTTGTGATTGAAACTACCTTGATTCATTTATTTTATGTTATGTCGTCGCCCTGCATACCTTTCGGTATCCATACCCAACGCGCATCACCCCACTGATCAACCTACTTACTTTAAAACTGACGTTGGCTCTAGTCTTCTTGTTTGACTAGTGATGGGACAATGATTGGACATAAGTAATTATTTAATCACTTAACCTTATTTGGTGTGATGATTGATGATGATTTTTCATAATTGATCATCAGTACCGAAATATTTTCTTGTATTTTACCAAAATCAAAATTCATGTCTTGCCAAATAAAGATGCTGATTTTCAGTAATATTCAGTCTTGTGTAAATTCTAGGTAAGTGAGGTATTTTAGTTTAAAGTTACAAGAAATGAAAAATATCACTGCCACAGAGAATGTGTTTACTTTCTATGAATATTGAACACACATTCTGTTGGTTATGTTTATTGTTTAACAACATCGTAAAGCCCGTCTGATTTTAACCGACAATCTATAATGGATTTTACCCGACTTCCCTTCACTAGCTTAGACTAATAATGTGAATCTTCCAGTCTTGTCGTGATGGTTTTGATGACGAGATACCAATGGTTATTTATCCTAATACATTGAAGTGAGATATTTGTTCTCGATGTGTATGTGGTAACTTTTTTACTCACCATCATCATTTGTATCTTAAATATGCTGCAGAGTATTTTCAGTCTTTAAGTTCTGTTAATTAATTTATTTCAGGTGCGTGCATTACACAAACAGCTGCAGATTGCGGAGAAATCTAAAACAAGATGTGAAGAGGAGCTCAAGGATTCATCGCAAGTACTCGCTCAGCTCAAGGTATGATGCCCGGGACTGGGGGAGGGCGGGGGGAGGGGAGGGCATAGTTTGTGTTATCTGTTTACAGATTGTTAATAGGATAATGAATTTGTTAAGATTTTGTAAAGAAATGAAAATGATGATGGAGATCATTGCAGTTTCAAAAACAAAATCATTGTCAAAGGAGTTAAATTTTCTCTTGTGCTTCACAGTAATTGAAAACATATCAACTTCACTTGAAGAATTGTGAAATTTACAGAATGACATCTCCAGTTTTACCCTTCACCGAGTAGTAGGATTTCCTCTTTATAATTTCTCATCAGGTGTTAAACCAACAATGCTAGATATATAACTACATTTTTTTTACACATTATTCCTGTCAGGATGAACTACAGACAACAACAAAAAGCTATGAGGGTCAGCTCAGTATGATGAGTGAACATTTAGCCAGTATGAATGAAAAACTGGCCCAACAAAAAGATGAAATTGATGAACTTAAGTCACAGAAGGTACAACCACCAAAGGTGAGAATCTATATTCTTGCAAAAAAAATTGGTCACCATTACGATTTTTCAGGTAGTATTTCTATATATAGTGCATTGGTCTTCATCTCTGTGAATCAGTCATTCATACAGATGTAATTATTCTTGTTTCTGTTAATAAGACTTCACTTTTAAAAGACACTAGTCAGACTCTATCTAGGTATATGATGACTTGCCTGTGGAATCGATACATTGTTAATGGTATATTTTCTTTCAATTACAAGAGTAGCTTTCACTAACTGCATTTTCTTTTGTTTTCAGGAGAAAAAGAAATTCAGAAAATGATGAATTCATATTGGTGAAGAACATTATGATGGAAACAGCAGATCCAGAACAATGGATGTTGAGTTCTCGCAGTTGACAGAATTTCTGTGACAACTGTGGGTGATAAGTGATTGCGGTGGACAGAATTTCTGTGACAACTGTGGGTGTTTAATGATTACAGTTGACAGAATTTCTGTGACAAATGTGGGTGTTTAACGATTACAGTTGACAGAATTTCTGTGACAACTGTGGGTGATAAGTGATTGCGGTGGACAGAATTTCTGTGACAACTGTGGGTGTTTAATGATTACAGTTGACAGAATTTCTGTGACAACTGTGGGTGATAAGTGATTGCGGTGGACAGAATTTCTGTGACAACTGTGGGTGTTTAATGATTACAGTTGACAGAATTTCTGTGACAACTGTGGGTGATAAGTGATTGCGGTGGACAGAATTTCTGTGACAACTTTGGGTGTTTAACGATTGCAGTTGACAGAATTTCTGTGACAACTGTGGGTGTTTAATGATTACAGTTGACAGAATTTCCGTGACAACTGTGGGTGTTTAATGATTACAGTTGACAGAATTTCTGTGACAACTGTGGGTGTTTAATGATTACAGTTGACAGAATTTCTGTGACAAATGTGGGTGTTTAATGATTACAGTTGACAGAATTTCTGTGACAACTGTGGGTGATAAGTGATTGCGGTGGACAGAATTTCTGTGACAACTGTGGGTGTTTAATGATTACAGTTGACAGAATTTCTGTGACAAATGTGGGTGTTTAATGATTACAGTTGACAGAATTTCTGTGACAACTGTGGGTGATAAGTGATTGCGGTGGACAGAATTTCTGTGACAACTGTGGGTGTTTAATGATTACAGTTGACAGAATTTCTGTGACAACTGTGGGTGATAAGTGATTGCGGTGGACAGAATTTCTGTGACAACTGTGGGTGTTTAACGATTGCAACAGAATTTCTGTGACAACTGTGGGTGTTTAATGATTACAGTTGACAGAATTTCCGTGACAACTGTGGGTGTTTAATGATTACAGTTGACAGAATTTCTGTGACAACTGTGGGTGTTTAATGATTACAGTTGACAGAATTTCTGTGACAAATGTGGGTGTTTAATGATTACAGTTGACAGAATTTCTGTGACAACTGTGGGTGATAAGTGATTGCGGTGGACAGAATTTCTGTGACAACTGTGGGTGATAAGTGATTGCGGTGGACAGAATTTCTGTGACAACTGTGGGTGTTTAACGATTGCAGTTGACAGAATTTCTGTGACAACTGTGGGTGTTTAATGATTACAGTTGACAGAATTTCCGTGACAACTGTGGGTGTTTACCGATTGCAGTTGACAGAATTTCTGTGACAATTATGGGTGCTAAGTGATCGTGGCCAACAAAATTTCAGTGACAATTTTCAGGATCAGTCATGCAGAAAACATTTTTCTTGTGATAAAAATTTTACAAACTTAAAAAAATAAGATAAGTCTCCACTTAATACATTAATGCAATTTAATTTAAAAATAAATGCACGCAAAATTATATAAAATGTTTACGAATACTGAGACCACCATTATCAGATTATATTATGGTTTTCATTGCAAAACATCTTTCATATTTTAATTTCAAGCAACTTGATTTATGTAGAACTTCATGTATTTGGAACAAGTTTCCAGAAGTGCAGGGATTAATGTCTATGGTATTGTAACATATAAGAGATTATTGTACAATTTGTTATCAAATTCAAAATATCTTATTGTAACCATGTCATATTTTTGTCATTGAAATGCTGGAACATAAAATGTATGGTGTTACTTGAGGTATTTTTCAATTAAAACTCACCAGTTCAATATTCAGTCTTGTTGGAATAAATAGACATTGGAGAAAACCCCCACGTTATATAGTATGTAGAAGTTTCATACTTTATCAAATTGATACTTCTGGGAGGTTTAATTTGCCTTAATACTAGGCAGGGACATATAACTAAATAAATTTCAGATCTACAAAAAAATTAATGTGTTGTAACATAGCCACATGTTAGTGTGGAAGGTCTTCAATTCCAATTTGTTTTGTCAATAGTTAAACTCAGTTTGTGATCGTCTTCACATTAGGTACAGTTTTAGTAGAAATACCAACAAATGGTGTATTGTGGCCTAGTAATTGTGATGGATTTACTAGCTTCAGGATCAAGACTGCATTGAATTGAAATGAACACTCAACAATAGTGATGTTCTCTGACTTGTCTAAGAAATCCTTCAGCTCATTACTTAGAGGTATGACCTGCCTCTGAAGCAGTCCGTCATTTAGAAATATCTATCATTTCATTTCTTGGTTTTATCATCTCATTTTCAGCTCATTACTTAGAGGTATGACCTGCCTCTGAAGCAGTCCGTCATTTAGAAATATCTATCATTTCATTTCTTGTTTTTATCATCTCATTTTCAGCTCATTACTTAGAGGTATGACCTGCCTCTGAAGCAGTCCGTCATTTAGAAATATCTATCATTTCATTTCTTGTTTTTATCATCTCATTTTCAGCTCATTACTTAGAGGTACGACCTGCCTCTGAAGCAGTTAGTAAGTAAGAAATATCCATCATTTGATTTTTTTGTGACATTTTTCATGCTTGTTTGGAACCAAATATTTAACATATTGACAAGCTCTGTAATGAAGTGATATTTAATATTTGTTTGGTTTTTAGAAGAAATCTTGGCAAGTCTCACAGGAATAGGAGTTCAATTATTATATAAAACGTACTGAGGTCAGTCGGTTTGGAAATAGAGATTGTAAAATTGTCAGGAAAAAGACATAGTAGTTTAAGTGTGTATGTAATGACATCTGTTTTAACAAGGCTTTTCCGACAGAAACCGGCCTCTATATTAAATTATGTGCATGGAAAACAATGGCTACCAAATTAAAAAAATGTATTGCTTGAATGAAATCTCTGCTAAAATAAACCAATGGTAAAAATCATTAGAAAATTTCCCTGTGCTGAAGATTTCTTCAAGTGTATATTTTTTCGAAACATTGGTAGTTTTAGTGAACGAGGAATTTGGATGCCTTTGATGCTTGCCTGGTATGGTGGAATGTATTTTATCAGTGAAACTTATGAGTTTTACCTTGACAAGGTATCTGTGATATGTATCGTGTCAACCTATAATAAACACATCTCTGTATACCCTGGGCTTGTCTTTGTTGTGTTTATCGTTACTTCATATTTAATTCTGATTATCTGTCTTAAAGAAATAAAATGACTATATATGGTATCAACAAATTTAACTCTATTGTATTTCTGTGTCCACTTAAAATTTCCTCATGGTACAGTATGTAATTTGAAAACTGTTTACATATGTGAAATCGGATTGGAATGAATTGTCACACTTTTAGACCTTAGGAACTTAAATAGCGTTTTTCCATCTTAAATCCTGGAAAATGCCAAGTTTTGATTGTTTAATATGTTTGTTTCACTAAAACCTCAATATCTGGATTTTAGGACTTCGGTTATTGAGAAGATGTCATTTAATTTTTCATTTTTCTTCATTCAATTTGCTTATTGTGACCTTGAATATAGGTCTTTCCTTTAGCAAACATTATACGGCTTCATTCAATCTCTGCTTATCTTGATGTTACCTTTTTAGCCCAATCATAGATGGTCTTTCCTTTAGCAAACATTATTGTCCCTACATTGCACATTTTTAGCTTTTGAATTCATCTTTGATTAAAGTAAAAGATTGTTACCGCTCTTTCTCAGAAAGTACTAGATGGATCTTTCTCAAATTTCATATGCAGTTTCCCCTTGCTCCCTATCTTGATGTTTGTTAGGCTATTTCTAGGATTTTTTCATATGCCCACCATCATCAGAAAAGTGGTGGGGTATTTCTCAAATTTCATATGCAGGTTCCCCTTGCCCCTAGTTGTGCATTGTACCTTTTTGGACTGATTTGAAACAATTTTTGTTAGGCAGCTATTTTGGAAGTAAACGATTGTTACGGCTATTTCTAGGAAAGTACTGGATGGATCTTTCTCAAATTTCATATGCAGGTTCCCCTTTGTCCCTAGTTGTGCATTGTACCTTTTTTGGACTGATTCAAATTCAAGATGGCTGACAGGCGGCCATCTTGGAGTTTGAAAGTAAAAGTTTGTTACCGCTATTTCTAGGAAAGTACTGGATGGATCTTTCTCAAATTTCATATGCAGGTTCCCCTTGGTCCCTAGTTGTGCATTGTACCTTTTTGGACTGATTTGAATTCAAGATGGCCGGCAGGCAGCCATCTTGGATTTTGGAAGTAAACGATTGTTACGGCTATTTCTAGGAAAGTACTGGATGGATCTTTCTCAAATTTCATATGCAGGTTCCCCTTGGTCCCTAGTTGTGCATTGTACCTTTTTTGGACTGATTCAAATTCAAGATGGCTAACAGGCGGCCATCTTGGAGATTGAAAGTAAAGGTTTGTTACCGCTATTTCTGGGAAAGTACTGGATGGATCTTTCTCAAATTTCATATGCAGGTTCCCCTTGGTCCCTAGTTGTGCATTGTACCTTTTTGGACTGATCTGAAATCAAGATGGCTGACAGGCAGCCATCTTGGATTTTGAGAGTAAAGTCTTGTTACCGCTATTTCTGAGGAAGTACTGGATGGATACTGCTGATATTTCATAGGTATTGGTTTCCCTTGGTCCCTAGTTGTGCATTGTACTTTTTTGGACTGATTTGAAATCAAGTTGGCCCACAGGCAGCCATCTTGGACAGCACAAGCATATTTTCTTCGATATTCTTTCATATTGATTCAAGACCATGTCCATTATCCACCTGTAACTGACTGCTATCTAATAATACTTTGGGATCTTTTTTCAAATGATGTTTGCTAATAGGTGCTTAATAAAAATATCTTGTGCCATCATTGAGAACATTCAATGAAGACCAGTTCATGAACATTTACAAAACCTGTAACACAAAAAAAATAAATCTTCAAGAACTGAAAACAGATCCTCAAATGGTGGGCGCCAAGATCCCTCTGGGATCTCTTGTTTATTATTGAAGTGCTTCATCAAATTTTACCTCTGTAATCTTGAATGTGGATCAATGTTTTTTCTTTTTGACAAACATTGCAGACTTCATGTGAGGAACGTATCTGCCAAATATCTTCATTCTTGGACTTTTGGTGACGAAGAAGTTATTTAAATAAAGAACACTGACGCTGGACGGACATGTGCCATGGAATAAGCTCTCTTGTCTTCCGGTTAAGTGAACATAAAAGCTGGCAGTTATGAGAAGCTACTGAGGACTTTCGATTACAGAAGATGTACTGATTTTCCTTGCTTGCGGAACTTACTTTCTATGAAGCCAACAGCCATCTTGAAATAAAAATTCTGGAGTAATATATTTAACAGACAAAGCAGGGAATGGAGAAAGATTAGCTGTCATTGAACCTGACATTCGGTGTATGTGAGTACTGCAGGTATAGCTTTCAATCACCCAGTCCATCATCCATTGGTATTCCATAATCACCACATTTGCATTAATTAATATGTGCAAGTCTGGGATATCTTTATAGTTTTCATGATATTTATAGACACATATACTGTTTACAAATACCTGAAATCAACAGTCCAAACTGTTCCATCAGATAATGAACTTTACTACAATCACAAACATCCAATGAGGTTGCCTTTTACGTGACAATAATAATTAAACCATTAGATGCCGTAGATTCAAATAATGAGGCAAATGTCATAGAACACAGCTGTCTCGTCCTTCTAAGACTCAATGATGGTAATTTACGGGCCTGATTTTTAAAACGTATTGGCCATGGAGGGAAATCAAATTTGATAACAAGAAGAGTCAAAATCATGGAAATGTCACACTCTTATCTAACGGCTGTGTTGTGAGAATTTCTATTCTGTGTGAGTACTTTCTCTTTTGAGAGTGAAATATTTTGGGAATGTCACATGAATGTCTAATAAATCTTTAATCTGAAGCCTTATTCGTCACTTTTATTTTCGCGGTCAATCTATAATTTGTGTTACACAGTATGGCATCAAATCAAGAAATGATCTAAATTTATCAAAAAGTTAGAAAAACTGTTCAGTGGATCTTAAATACTCCAGATAGTGGAGGTTGAAAACTAGATCTATTTTGTACAATGTTTATATTCTAGGTTAAAAATAAAAACAGACAGGTTTTTAATTACTAATCCCATCTATATATAGACTTACAAGGTCATTGACAACATGAAACAAATGTATTGAAACTCTGATGCTCATTTAAACTGTATAATAGCATGTTTGTCTTTCACTGAATAAGTTCAAGTTTTGATCCTGATTTGGCTCTTGGAGGCAAATCATTCAAGACAAGTCCCGTAACATCCGTCGGAGAATTTTTCCTGAAGGAGATTTTGGAATTTCGTTTAGAAATTCTACTCCCCCTCTCAGTTTCTTGAACGGAGTAACGTTTTCTGAAAATAAAATTATTAACACGATATCGAAGGTTTTACTTTAAGTTACATCTTTTTTGTCTGTAAGATTGTCAATGTTTATAAACATTTCAGATTCACGTGAATCATGAATCAATTGTACACAAGACACACAAGTGAATAACACTTTTAATACAGAGTTAGATACAGTAGAGCCGAACAATAAATTGAACTGTATCACGCAGTTGCTTCTAAGATTCGTTCGTGATGCTAAGGGCCTAAATTTGAAGACAAAGAGGCCACTGAGGAAAAATCCAAAGTGATCGAAAGAAAGCCCAAATCTAGAGGGGGAGACGCACCAGCCCCATCATTCAATAAATCTCGCAATCTTCATATATCTGATAATGTTAGAAGAGCGTCATGTATATACATATGACAATTATTTATGATCAAAATACGATATTTCTTGTTATTATCTCATGTAGGTTTTTTTTTTAATTTTCAGTAAAATTTTTACGTTTCTTGAGCCTGTATTATATATATCTAAATGAAAAGTAGACTGCTTATCAATTTATATAAAGATAATTAATTCATTATTTATGACATCAACAGAATTTTAAGAATAAAGATATATACCTTCAACAAATCTGGATACGTCTTCAGGAGTGACTTTGCTGTTTGGTTTAGGTACTATAAAGGCACGAGGTATTTCTCCAGCCCTCTCGTCTGCTACTCCTACCACAGCGACGTCTTGTACCCCGGGGTGTCTTAGAAGCAGATCCTCAAGTTCTGCAGGAGCAACCTGTGTGGCGTTAAAACCACTTTCGTATTACTATTCAACCAACGGTTATCCATGTCGTCTCATTTACTTGTAAATACAGCCTCGGTTTTCTTTCTTTTTTTAGTTTAGCTTGTGTTCCAGAAATAAGAAAAAAACATTTCTCCGAACGGATGCAGCAAAAAAATCATTACCCTGGCATTAATCTTACATTTAATTAAAACTTAAAGGTCATTATAATATAATCAACTGAAATGTTTAAACACTTTTTAAATATTCATTTTTTGTGCAAATGACTAAATTCTGTATAAACAAACCTGTAATCCTTTGTACTTGATTAATTCCTTTAGTCTGTCTGTGATCACAAAACTGCCGTCTTCTCTAGCGTAACCAACGTCACCTAGAGTGAAAAAAACATAATACCATTATCACGCTTGATTTGGCTGAGAAGAAAGTCATTTTAACAATATTGCTTACTTTCCCGGAATAAAGTATTTGTTACACTTAATTTTTGCCAAAACCAAGTCATAAATAAAAAATGAAATTGAAAGATTAATGAAACACATATCTTACAAAAATTATTGTTAGCTGTTTCGTTGAATGATTATTATTTGTGACGTCACATTAGTACGAGCTTTATAATTTACAAGACGACTCTGTCTATGCGTACCAGTTTGAGTAGACCACAATATCACGTCTGTTTTACTGGGGATGCCTAATTTACCATGTTTGTATATAAACATGTACCTGTATAAAGCCAGCCATCTTTAATCATGTTGTTCGTAGCTTCCTCGTTGTTAAGGTACCCTTTCATGACTTGTGGTCCACGAATACACAACTCCCCTGTTTTTCCGGGACCAAGAGAAGCTCCCGTATCAGGACACACAATCTGCCGACAGGACAAGATTGACACAAAATAAATGTGATATAGGTCCAGCAGATAACAAGGAATTACTCCTGTTTTATTCGGTACTGTAAAATCATTCATTTCCGTGACGGTTCTATTTTTGCATATTTCGTTGATTTCGCAATCTTCAATTTTACTTGAACACGAAATGAAAAAAACTTTTTTTTTTTTTGAGTACTGTGTTTACACAAAAGGAAGTGAAAATGAATTAGTATTCTTTAGAAAAGTCACGAAAATTATGACCCACGAAAATATATGATTTCACAGTAATGGTCTCTAACTAATCTATGGTTGATGGACTTTAAAAGATCTAAATGTTTTGGGTTCCACATACAAAGCTCTGCTGTATTATAGGGTTGAAGGTAAGAAAACCCCCAAATGATTTTTGATACGCATGGGTAGACTTGCTCTGATTCACTGAAGAGCAAAATAAAGTTTGGTTACAATTCGTCCTACTTTTTCAAAGTGATACAAAGGTTTGTTCCCTAAATGTATTGTTACATGACGTAAAATACCATGACAACAGTGTTAGATACTAACTTTCCTACCGTCCCTATGTGGTGATACATGACGTAAGTTACCATGACAACAGTGTTGGATACTAACTGTCCTACCGTCCCTATGTGATGATGCATGAGGTACGTTACCATGACAGCAGTGTTGGATACTAACTGTCCTACCGTCCCTATGTGATACCACATGAGACACGTTACCATGACAGCAGTGTTGAATACTAACTGTCCTACCGTCCCTAAGTAATGATGCATGAGGTACATTACCATGACAGCAGTATTGGGTACTAACGGTCCTACCGTCCCTATGTGATGATGCATGAGGTACGATACCATGACAGCAGTGTTGGATACTAACTGTCCTATCGTCCCTATGTGATGATGCATGAGGTACGTTACCATGACAGCAGTATTGGGTACTAACTGTCCTACCGTCCTTATGTGATGGCACATGGCGTACATTACCATGACAGCAGTATTGGGTACTAACTGTCCTACCATCCCTATGTGATGATGCATGAAGGACGTAACCATGACAACAGTGTTGGATACTAAATGTCCTACCGTCCCTATGTGATGATGCATGAGGTACGTTACCATGACAACAGTGTTAGATACTAACTGTCCTACCGTCCCTATGTGATGATGCATGAAGTACGTTACCAATGACAACAGTATTGGATACTAACTGTCCTACCGTTCCTGTGTGATGATGCATGAGGTACGTTACCATGACAGCAGTGTTGAATACTAACTATCCTACCGTCCCTATGTGATACCACATGAGACAAGTTACCATGACAGCAGTATTAGGTACAAACTGTCCTATCGTCCCTATGTGATACCACATGAGACACGTTACCATGACAGCAGTGTTGGATACTAACTGTCCTACCGTTCCTATGTGATACCACATGAGACACGTTACCATGACAGCAGTGTTGGATACTAACTGTCCTACCGTCCCTATGTGATACCACATGAGACACGTTACCATGACAACAGTGTTGGATACTAACTGTCCTACCGTTCCTATGTGATGATACATGAGGTACGTTACCATGACAGCAGTGTTGGATACTAACTGTCCTACCGTCCCTATGTGATACCACATGAGACACGTTACCATGACAGCAGTGTTGAATACTAACTGTCCTACCGTCCCTAAGTAATGATGCATGAGGTACATTACCATGACAGCAGTATTGGGTACTAACGGTCCTACCGTCCCTATGTGATGATGCATGAGGTACGATACCATGACAGCAGTGTTGGATACTAACTGTCCTATCGTCCCTATGTGATGATGCATGAGGTACGTTACCACGACAGCAGTATTGGGTACTAACTGTCCTACCGTCCTTATGTGATGGCACATGGCGTACATTACCATGACAGCAGTATTGGGTACTAACTGTCCTACCATCCCTATGTGATGATGCATGAAGGACGTAACCATGACAACAGTGTTGGATACTAAATGTCCTACCGTCCCTATGTGATGATGCATGAGGTACGTTACCATGACAACAGTGTTAGATACTAACTGTCCTACCGTCCCTATGTGATGATGCATGAAGTACGTTACCAATGACAACAGTATTGGATACTAACTGTCCTACCGTTCCTGTGTGATGATGCATGAGGTACGTTACCATGACAGCAGTGTTGAATACTAACTATCCTACCGTCCCTATGTGATACCACATGAGACAAGTTACCATGACAGCAGTATTAGGTACAAACTGTCCTATCGTCCCTATGTGATACCACATGAGACACGTTACCATGACAGCAGTGTTGGATACTAACTGTCCTACCGTTCCTATGTGATACCACATGAGACACGTTACCATGACAGCAGTGTTGGATACTAACTGTCCTACCGTCCCTATGTGATACCACATGAGACACGTTACCATGACAACAGTGTTGGATACTAACTGTCCTACCGTTCCTATGTGATGATACATGAGGTACGTTACCATAACAGCAGTGTTGGATACTAAATGTCCTACCGTCCCTATGTGATACCACATGAGACACGTTACCATGACAACAGTGTTATATACTAACCGTCCTACCGTCCCTATGTGATGATGCATGAGGTACGTTACCTTGGCAGCAGTGTTGGGTACTAACGGTCCTACTGTCCCTATGTGATGTGGGGGCAGCGTGTCTATTGTAGCAACTGGACTCAGTTCTGTCATTCCGTAACCTGCATATAAATCATTATCAGATGACAAGGCTTTAAACAAAGTATTATTAAACATTTATAGTTTTAAACACTCCGTTAATTTTCAGAGGGAATTTGAGCGTCACCATTTTAGGTAACATTTTCCCTTAAAGTCTGACAAACCGACCGCACGTGAGCAAGTACGTTAATCCAAAGTAAATATAGCGGATCAAATGAACAAGATACCCTGATCTCTTCGGTTTAAGACCTTCAAAAACAAACTTAGTGACAGCAACCTCAGAAATAAATTTAAAATATAAAATCAGAATTAAGATGAAGCTTTGGAACAGTAGCTCTGACGTGTATTCTCTTGAAACAAAACAAAACGTCACCTGATCACTAAATATTGTTGACATTAGACGTAAGTATGATATAAGTACTAATTAGTTGTACCAATAGTTAATTGACAAGAAATACATATCTAAAGTATATTTCTATTTTATTTTCCGATTCATTGACCTCTGTAAAAATAATTACAATTTGTATATAAGCATTTAGTCGAACAGAGAAAATATAATCCATCGAAAACAGCAACATTTACAGTATTAGCAATGACTTGTTCTCATTCCCTACATAATATTAAGAAACCCTGTAACACAGGCCAAATTGAGACTAGGTCTACACCAGGTACTGTAACAATATCGGTGTTTCTATAGTAAGCCAGTAATAAAATCGTAAAAATTGGCCACAGGCACTTAAGTCTTTCATCAGTTGTCGAAATGTGTGTCAATAAATTTTGGTATCAGAAACGAACAGGCGTTCCTAGTGTATACCTTACGGGACCCAGTTTTATAACATTACAGCTTCCAGTAAAAAGCACAACATGGAAATCATTCTCAAGACAAAGTACCTTTAATCCCAACCAATTAAGACCACTAATTTTGGTGAAATTATTTAAGTCACAAATGCAACATGGAGGCTTGTCCATATCTGATTCTTTTAAAATGTCTTGTTCTGTGACACTACTGCAATTGTTAGAGACTTACTCGTTGTTGCCTTCATGTAGTCATCAAAGTATATGGTTCACAGATGGAAAATACTAAATTGGTAACGAAAGTTCACAGCAATTAAACTGTAATTTAATATCACCGTTACCTTGACAAACGGGCCGCTTAAGTCTGTTCTCATACTCCCGACTTATTGACTGTCCTAGCGGAGCAGCAGCACACACATGGCGACTGATGCTGGAAATGTCAAACTTGTCTACCATGGGATGTCTGGCCAGAAACAAAGCTACAGGTGGTACCATGAACAAGACGGTCACCTGTCAAGCCACAAATAGAATATCCATAACACAGCTGTGTTTATTTTAAGTGAATTCAACAGCTCCCAATTTCAAGAATGCTTAGAGATGTCTGTTTAGGCTAAACGTACTCAGTACGCATAGCCTATTGCGACGGCCTTTCAGACAAAATTTACCGATCCTGGCTTTCTCATTGGCTGAAATATCGAAAAGAGTTAGAGCCCTCTAGCGGCAATTTTCACGTAAATAATGCCGCGATCTTTCAAATCTTTTAAAAGCATCCAAAATAAGTTTATTTTTTAATAACAATACGATTACTATATATTTCAAAAAAGAAGCACAGTGTGGTTGAACTATTGATAAATTTTGAACAATATATTTTACGGAATTCTCGACATGACGTAAACGTACAGAACACTGTACGTGCGAGTTGGCGCCATGATAAGAAGCTAGTCTGGGGGCTTGGTTTGAATTATCAACTAACAGCACTGATAAACAAACAAAACTTACAAACAGAACATCAATTTTCCTTTAATCCTTGTTGTTGTGGCAAGATCGTCTTAATATATAACATCACTTTACCTCATTAGACGTCACAAAATTGGACTGTTCGTCCCACGCGCACACCCGCCGATATGACACTTTTTTCAGGATTTTCACACCCACCGCCATGACACTTTTTCAAGTTTTTGAAGATAAAAAGTTTGCGTTTCGTAGGCAAGGTACATTTGGTGCTCATGTTTTATGAATGATATATTTTTGATACTGTACTGATCAAGATGTTGACTTTGTTATAACTTATATTTTTTGTCTTTGAGTTTTATTTGATGAAGGTTGATTGTGCTGATTTCTCAAGGTTTGTTTATGTCTATCAAAGTTCCTTGAAATAAAAATATTCCTTCAAACAAAGCGCGTATATAAAACCCCAAAATATTCATGTTTATAATTATCAATTAACTAAAACGAAATATTTCCACAACATGCTTATTCATTTAGCGTGTCATGGTGACATTATTTAATGCATTGGAGATCAGAAAAAGTAGTAGCTATAGTGAAAATATTGTAAATTTTGTATATATATGGAAGTCTGGTTTAATCTCATAGAACTATGCCTTTATAGACATAATTACTGGAAGGAAAGTCTAACCAAGGAAGATAGACATGTAAATACATTTAATGTAATTACTTACACTTTAATCTATCTGAAATGCTGTGTACACCTTATCTACTTTCCTCAACTACAAATATAACTATAATAAGTAAGGACTATAACTTTGCAATACATTCAAAATAAAGAAGTAGGTATAAAGTCCTTTCGATTTGTCTAAATCCTCATATTGATAGGATAATAATTGCAACATCTTGGGTATTTCAAAGGTTTTATTTAGTCAACTTCATTATAGAGCTATTTATCATTTGGCTTGTTGGCGATAAATATATGGTTGTGTGTATTTTGTTAATTTTTTTTTTTACCTATTTTGATTTATTCACATTATTGTCGTCAAATTTAAAATAAGAATTAAAAAAGATAAAAAATCGCTTAAAATTAAGAAAAATAGCCTCTGGTTCTCTTATTTTAGTAATTTTTGCATTCCAAAGTGTAGCAGTATGGGGAAAGTAATATAGCTTAGCGGTTATTTGTGAACATTTTTCAATACGTTTAGCCTCTCAGTACTTTCAGTACTTTGATTTTAGTATTAGCATACTGCCTGTTAATTGTTTTCCTCTTAAAGTTAGAAGACGAATTGACAAAAGAATTAGAATTGATGACCTATACAAATCGATGTGTGTAGTTCTAAAAACAACATCAGAAAGGAGTGAACGATTTATTAAACGTACATTTAAGTAAGGCATACCTTATGTCTTTGGATAGTGGTGAGAAATGACTCCGGTTCAAATTCAGGTATGATGACCAATTTAGCTCCGTCTTGCAATGCGCTGAATAGAATGATAAGCATACCGTAAGCATGAAACATCGGTAGGAGACAGAGACTGGTGTCATCAGTGGTGAACGTCAGCAGTGGTCTGGAACGGGTAACGATGCGAATTATACAACTAATGTTTATTTTACACGATAAAAATTTGCATGTACTTTTTGAGTGAACTGTATGTCGTGTTATAGTATCACTATCGGCGGCTAAATTTCGGCAGGCTCAATGCTTGCAATGATACTCTAGTCCAGAAGCGGAAGTCGGTATATCTTATCTGTTGTGTTTTATATCTTATCTGTTGTGTATTTATATCTTATCTGTTGTATATTATATCTTATCTGTTGTGTTTTATATCTTATCTGTTGTGTTTTATACCTTATCTGTTGTGTTTTTATATCTTATCTGTTGTGTTTTTATATTTTATCTGTTGTGTATTTATATCTTATCTGTTGGGGTTTATATCTTATCTGTTGTGTATTTATATCTTATCTGTTGGGGTTTTATATCTTATCTGTTGGGGTTTTATATCTTATCTGTTGTGTTTTTAAACCTTATCTGTTGTGTTTTAAAACCTTATCTGTTGTGTTTTTATATCTTATCTGTTGTGTTTTATATCTGATCTGTTGTGTTTTATATCTTATCTGTTGTGTTTAATATCCTATCTGTTTTGTTTTATATCTTATCTGTTGTGGTTTTATATCTTATCTGTTGTGTATTTATATCTGTTGTGTATTTATATCTTATCTGTTGTGTTTTTATACCTTATCTGTTGTGTATTTATATCTTATCTATTGTGTATTGATATCTTATCTGTTGTGTTTTATATCTTATCTGTTGGGGTTTTATATCTTATCTGTTGTTGTTTTATATCTTATCTGTTGGGGTTTTATATCTTATCTGTTGTGTATTTATATCTTATCTGTTGTGTATTTATATCTTATCTGTTGTGTTATATATATCTTATCTGTTGTGTTTTTATATCTTATCTGTTGTGTTTTTATACCTTATCCGTTGTGTATTTATATCTTATCTGTTGTGTTTGATATCTTATCTGTTGTGTTTTATCTGTTGTATATTTATATCTTATCTGTTGTGTTTTATATCTTATCTGTTGTGTTTTATATCATATCTGTTGGGGTTTTATATCTTATCTGTTGTGTATTTATATCTTATCTGTTGTATATTTATATCTTATCTGTTGTGTTTGATATCTTATCTGTTGTGTTTTTATATCTTATCTGTTGTGTTTTTATATCTTATCCGTTGTGTATTTATATCTTATCTGTTGTGTATTTATATCTTATCTGTTGTGTTTTTATATCTTATCTGTTGTGTATTTATATCTTATCTGTTGTGTATTTATATCTTATCTGTTGTGTTTTATATACCTTATCTGTTGTGTTTTTATATCTTATCTGTTGTGTTTTTATACCTTATCTGTTGTGTTTTTATACCTTATCTGTTGTGTATTTCTTATATCTTATCTGTTGTGTTTTATATCTTATCTGTTGTGTTTTATATCTTATCTGTTGTGTTTTATACCTTATCTGTTGGGTTTTTATATCTTATCTGTTGTGTATTTATATCTTATCTGTTGTGTTTTATATCTTATCTGTTGTGTTTTATATCTTATCTGTTGTATATTTATATCTTATCTGTTGTGTTTTATATCTTATCTGTTGTGTTTTATATCTTATCTGTTGTGTTTTATATCTTATCTGTTGTGTTTTATATCTTATCTGTTGTGTATTTATATCTTATCTGTTGTATATTTATATCTTATCTGTTGTGTTTTATATCTTATCTGTTGTGTTTTTATATCTTATCTGTTGTGTTTTTATATCTTATCTGTTGTGTATTTATATCTTATCTGTTGTGTATTTATATCTATCTGTTGTGTTTTTATATCTTATCTGTTGTGTATTTATATCTTATCTGTTGTGTATTTATATCTTATCTGTTGTGTTTTATATACCTTATCTGTTGTGTTTTTATATCTTATCTGTTGTGTTTTTATACCTTATCTGTTGTGTTTTTATACCTTATCTGTTGTGTATTTATATCTTATCTGTTGTGTATTTATATCTTATCTGTTGTGTTTTATATCTTATCTGTTGTGTTTTATATCTTATCTGTTGTGTATTTATATCTTATCTGTTGTGTTTTTTATATCTTATCTGTTGTGTATTTATATCTTATCTGTTGTGTTTTATATACCTTATCTGTTGTGTTTTTATATCTTATCTGTTGTGTTTTTATACCTTATCTGTTGTGTTTTTATATCTTATCTGTTGTGTATTTATATCTTATCTGTTGTATATTATATCTTATCTGTTGTGTTTTATATCTTATCTGTTGTGTTTTATATCTTATCTGTTGTGTTTTATATCTTATCTGTTGGGGTTTTATATCTTATCTGTTGTGTATTTATATCTTATCTGTTGTGTTTTATATCTTATCTGTTGTGTTTTATACCTTATCTGTTGTGAAATTATATCTTATATGTAGTGTATTTATATCTTATCTGTTGTGTTTTATATCTTATCTGTTGGGGTTTTATATCTTATCTGTTGTGTATTTATATCTTATCTGTTGTGTATTTATATCTTATCTGTTGTGTTTTATATTATATCTTATCTGTTGTGTTTTATATCTTATCTGTTGTGTTTTATATCTTATCTGTTGTGTTTTATATCTTATCTGTTGTGTTTTATATCTTATCTGTTATGTATTTATATCTTATCTGTTGTGTATTTATATCTTATCTGTTGTGTTTTTATATCTTATCTGTTGTATATTTATATCTTATCTGTTGTGTATTTATATCTTATCTGTTGTGTATTTATATCTTATCTGTTGTGTTTTATATCTTATCTGTTGTGTTTTATATCTTATCTGTTGGGGTTTTATATCTTATCTGTTGGGTTTTTATACCTTATCTGTTGAAGATTTGATACAATATTCAGATGTGTCAACATGACTCCTTTGGGGAATCCAGTAGTTCCACTGGAGTACGGCAACAGTGCAACATCTTCTTTGGGATTAATTGTGAGGTTCTCAGGGAAGCACGAACCGTCATCGTTGAGTAGGTCTGAGAACGAACGATATCCTTCAGCCTCTCCTACCACTATAATGTTCTGTTAAAAAGAAATATTCTCCTGTGGACTGTAATGTATTTAAGCGTTCACACAAACATATTTTTAGATTAATGCTATTTTTCCTGGTGCAAGATTGTTTGAATTAAGAAAATATAACACATATTTTAAATGAGTTCCGCTGATTGTGGGACCCCTCACTTGAGCGTGCAACAGCCCACCGTCACCTAGGTGTGAGTGAGATAATAACTACCAATATAACGCTAGACACGGGTTATATAACATACATAAAGAAAGCACAAACATAAAACCTAATCAAAGCCAATGTTCTCTTCTATTTCTCTTACGTATACAGAAAATCATTGTTGTAATGACGCGGTATCATAAATTAATTCAGTATGTTTAAATCTAAATATACAAGAGGCCCGTAGAGCCTATATCGTTCTCCTGGTCTAGTTTGATGAAATTAATTGTTTTAAACTAAAGAAAATGCATTTGAAACACCTATTTCTCCTAGTAGTACCCCTCCTCCCCAAGGGAGTTAGATGCAATGTATGAACAAAACTAAGTTCTCTTCACCCAAAGATGCTTCAGATCAAATCTGGAGAAAATTAAATCATTCCGACATTTCAAGAATTTAAAGAATTTGCTCTGTTTCCACTATTCGGCCCATCCCTGATGCCACAGGGGGACGAAACCCACTGCTCATTCAAACCCAATCATATGTCTGTCAAAATTGTGACAGAATCAAGGCATTCCTATACAATTAGAATGTTTCCAAAGTATTTGCCCTGTTCCTCCTATTTTTGCCCTTCCTTCCACCCCCTACCTCCTCCATACGCCTCTCCCGTCCCTGATGACCGAGCCCTAACGTTTATACAAAATTGATTCCCCTAAACCCAAAAATGCTCCGGACAAAAATTCAAATTTGTGCAATATCCATTAATTCCTACAGGAGCAGTAGAATTTTTTAAAACTTGCAAAACTTCCCCTGCTGGGCCCCACCCCACGCGCCCCTGAGGCTGAGAACCAAATTAATACAAACTCGGTTCCTCTGCCCCCAAGGATGCTGCAGACCAAATTTGGTCAAAATCAGTTCAGTTGTTCATGACTAATAGCTATTTTCATTACAAAGTTTGCGGACGTCGGACAACACGTACGTTGCAGCGTTGCTTCAGCTGACTAGTCCTTTGGACCAGATGAGCCAACAGTGAAAACGAACTTATTTTTCCTTTTTTTTTTAAATTTTTTTTGCGCGTTCAAACTTCAGCGTAACATCAATTGTGAAGATATCAGCGCAATGATGATTTCATGTCTTCGCTATAATTGCTGTGTTAACGATATTCAGAAGCTGCAACTCACGCTATCATATTTCAGCGAAATATAGTTCATGCGAAAACGCTGAAATGAGAATACCGCTGAAATATGTCTGTTTACAGTGTATTACAGTATAATGAGTGTTTTAAGTGTATCGTGTTTCATGCTTACACTAATACTAGTTTTCAGGACGCTGTCACTTTCAAGAGCTTCTTTCACATTCGGCAATAGAGATTTGATGACTACCACACCAATAGCTCCGGAATGGCGGAGGTGCCTTGTAAGTTCAGCTGGAATATAAATAATGATTGGACACAGACAATCACATGCAAGTCCCATGATACATAAACAGCATTAACATTTGAAGATAACCAACATCTTTATTTACGTCATAATGATAACTAAACGTAACCCTGGTAAAATACTAGCCGCAACATACCGCTCAGTTAAAGAGAACTTCTCTTTAGCTCGATCGTTTGAGCGTCAGACTTGTAAGCCAGAGGTCTCGGGTTCGAATCCTAGCAGAGGCATTGAAGTAAAGAACGACCTCTGCCAAAAAATGATTTTCCGACATCATACATAACATATTTGAGAAAAGAACCTTAGAATTGTTCTACATACCGGAAGTGTAGACGGGATTCGTGGTAGTGAGCATAATTCCTGATGTCGCACACGCCAGTATGAGGATGGCGTACTCTGTATTATTAGTGGAACACATACAGAGTACATCCCCCTTTCTGTACCCCAGCTTATGTAAGGCACTACACAGTTGTATCACTGCGTCTCTCATTTCCAGGTAGGTGTACGATTTACCTGAACTGTCATCAACCTGAGGAATAAGATCTACTTCATTATTGTTGACAATTAGGAAACACGCCTTTTATTATCATGTTTATTACCATTCAGTCTCTGTCAAACTTTCATACAAATAGAAATAGATGAAGACAAATTATAATAAAACCATGCTAATGTTATGAGCAAAAGTCTAAATTCTCATTTGCTATTCTTGGAAAAAATTAAATTGCATTAATTTTCTATTAAACGAAAAAAGGTAAATACTAATATCAAATATTCAAACTTACAAGTGCCGTTCTGTTTCCGAAAATCTCAAATTTTGGTAAAAGATATTCCGGAAGTGATTCTTCTTTGATGTTTAAATCTGGAAGAGGACTGGTATAAATCACACACTGGGCTGTAGTACTGGAGAATAACTTCCTGGTACCTAGCTGTCTTGTAGGGGTTAAAACCGTAGACGAGATTCTTTTCCTTAGATTCCCGTTTGTTAAATAACGTCGGGAATACGTGCCAATTAGGACTCTCATTCTGCACGTGAATTTCATGTACGTTGTCATGTTGAAATAGAGACAATATTCAGTTCACTGAATATGGATAAGTATTTCAATATACAAATGATGTTGTTTTCGAAAATATTATAACACAGATTTTTAGGTTGTAGAGTTTTCGCCAGCACGGTGTGTTGTACCCCAGCAGTCGATGTATAGAAACCATTGGCGCATAACCTGTAATATCTAGGTCATCCGATGGTGATGTTTGTAAACAACTTGTGTAGATGTGTACAGGGAAAACAAGTGTGGGTGTGTGTGTGCGGAATGATAATGATACTTGCTTGGAGTGAAGGCCAACAGTACAGGTCAAAATATAAACATGTCCAAACGTGGGATACAAAACACTTATACATTCGTGTAATCTACTTAGTGTTTACAAAGATTCACGAAGGACACACAAGTAAATGGCATCATTTCAGTACATGTTTAAAGTTAGAAAGCGCAAAATGATGAATTCAACTGCAAAATATAGCAGTTCTGTCGTTCTAGGACGCAAAATGATTAATTTAACTGCAAAATATAGCAGTTCTGTCTTTCTAGGACGCAAAATTATTAATTCAGCTGCAAAATATAGCAGTTCTGTCTTTCTAGGACGCAAAATGATGAACTCAACTGCAAAATATAGCAGTTCTGTCTTTCTAGGACGCAAAATGATTAATTTAACTGCAAAATATAGCAGTTCTGTTTTTCTAGGACGCAAAATGATTAATTTAACTGCAAAATATAGCAGTTCTGTCTTTCTAGGACGCAAAATGATGAACTCAACTACAAAATATAGCAGTTCTGTCAGTTCTGTCTTTCTAGGACGCAAAATTATTAATTTAACTGCAAAATATAGCAGTTCTGTTTTTCTAGGACGCAAAATGATTAATTTAACTGCAAAATATAGCAGTTCTGTCTTTCTAGGACGCAAAATGATTAATTTAACTGCAAAATATAGCAGTTCTGTCTTTCTAGGACGCAAAATGATTAATTTAACTGCAAAATATAGCAGTTCTGTCGTTCTAGGACGCAAAATGATTAATTTAACTGCAAAATATAGCAGTTCTGTCTTTCTAGGACGCAAAATGATGAACTCAACTACAAAATATAGCAGTTCTGTCCTTCTAGAACGCAAAATGATGAACTCAACTGCAAAATATAGTAGTTCTGTCTTTCTAGGACGCAAAATTATGAATTCAACTGCAAAATATAGCAGTTCTGTTTTTCTAGGACGCAAAATGATTAATTTAGCTGCAAAATATAGCAGTTCTGTCTTTCTAGGACGCAAAATGATGAACTCAACTGCAAAATATAGTAGTTCTGTCTTTCTAGGACGCAAAATTATGAATTCAACTGCAAAATATAGCAGTTCTGTCGTTCTAGGACGCAAAATGATTAATTTCACTGCAAAATATAGCAGTTCTGTCGTTCTAGGACGCAAAATGATTAATTTAACTGCAAAATATAGCAGTTCTGTCTTTCTAGGACGCAAAATGATTAATTTAACTGCAAAATATAGCAGTTCTGTCTTTCTAGGACGCAAAATTATGAATTCAACTGCAAAATATAGCAGTTCTGTCTTTCTAGGACGAAAAATGATTAATTTAACTGCAAAATGTAGCAGTTCTGTCTTTCTAGGACGCAAAATGATTAATTTAACTGCAAAATGTAGCAGTTCTGTCTTTCTAGGACGCAAAATGATTAATCTAACTGCAAAATATAGCAGTTCTGTCTTTCTAGGACGCAAAATGATTAATTTAACTGCAAAATATAGTAGTTCTGTCTTTCTAGGACGCAAAATTATGAATTCAACTGCAAAATATAGCAGTTCTGTCTTTCTAGGGCGCAAAATGATTAATCTAACTGCAAAATATAGCAGTTCTGTCTTTCTAGGACTCATCAGTGATGTTAAGGGTTTAATTGTTGAGAGCTAGGAGGCGAGTATGGAAAATAATTAGCGATTAAATCGTCAAAAATTTTGACGAGGAGCTAAATTTTCTAATTCAAAAATAACTAAATTTCACAATTTCCTATGATAAACCATTTCAAAAGAAATGAGATACGCAAATGAAGTAAAACGTAGCGTGCAGTAGATGTTAAATTGTATCAACAGATGTTATTTATTTGTGTGTACAATCTTTGAGATAATAGATGGTAGACACTGCTGGCGGTTTTTTAGTCCCCGAGATTTGTTGTAATCTGCATGCCACGTTTTAATTCGTACACATGTGCTTGGCGTTGTTCTAACATTATCTGATGTACGAAAATGACGAAGTTGATTTTACTATGGGGCCGCCGTACTTCCACGTCTCGATTTTGACTGTTATTTTTATCCTTTTGATCATCCATAGTCGCCTCCCAAACTTGAAAATTTAGGCCCTTAGCATCACGGACAAAATCTAGTTTAATTCATTGTTTGGCTCTGCTGTATCCAATTCTAAATTTGTATTAAAATATGATATTCAATTTGTTTTTGTTAGTACAGCCTGAAAATATGTCCGTGTGCTTAATCTATACTCAAATCTGAAAACAATATATACAGTTGTTATAACATATACATCACTTTAAGTATTTCGCATTCATTTGACGCATACAATCATCCATACATGCTCAATCTTCAGTCCAAAATTCTTTCATTTTAGCCGACTACCCGTCTATGTTTAACCGTTAATCAAAGATCTTGAAATTTGAAATAGCCTGCATACACCGTCTATAATCGGTACACCGGATGTAGTAACTCCGAAGGGTTCCGACTATCTGCGATTTATTTTTGTCTTGGTCACGGACGATAGTCAGAACTCCTTCCTCCCTATGTAAAAACACCAAATACTTACAACCTCAACAAGGGTCGACACTCGGGCCTTCTTTTATACAGTTTCTTACAGTGCGATAAATCATACATCGATGGAAAGATAAAACTTTTTTTCTGATTAATTTGCATATGTGTCAGAGAAATTAAATGTGCCATGTATCTCCACTCATTTTCATCGACAACTTTCGAGCATGTTTACAATTGCTGCCACTACGCGGAATCTCGCTATACATGTGATTGTTAATCTACTATTTTATTAATTTTTTGGTAAGTAAATTGAATATATTATGAGTGTAGTAATAACAAATAAGATTATATATGTTAACAAGAAATGAGAGACAATTGTCATATTCTTATTTTGGTTACTTCTATTTGTTCCGTTGTATGAATAAAGATGTGTTGTACAAGCAATATATACTAGTCTATCTGAAAAACAATAAGTAAGTATGGTACAGTTTTGTCCTCACAAAGGCAGAGACTCGCTCGTGATTTGCTTTAATATGTATTACAATGTATATGGTTCCATTTTTTTTGTAAGTAAATTCAAGTGGTTCCTTTAAACTACGGACACGGGGGAAATAGTTTTGCTGATTTTTGTCCTTTTCATGTGACAGATAGTTCATGACATGTCCCGTAGAATTCGTCTGAGAATTTTTCCTGAGGGTGACTTTGGTATTTCTTTGAGGAACTCTACTCCTCCTGTCAGTGTCTTGAACGGAGCAACACGCTCTGTCAAATAAATAGAAACTATTAACTAACATGCATTTCTTCCAATACAAGTCAATTATATACATTTCCTACGTTTATCTTGTGATTAGGGCTTTGTTTTATTATTATCATTTCCTGTACACGAGGTGGCGCCACTTGGGTGTTGTTGACGACGCCTTGACAACAAAATGGTTTCAAGAGCAAATAATTCAAGTGATTTTTTTTCGTATACTTTTTTTGCAAATATAGATATCAGGTCTCATGGCAGCTACATATATATCTTCCTATTTAAACTACAAGTATATAAAGTTTAAGGAATGCAAGTAAACATCGTGTTTTTTCAATCGGTAAAAGTAAGGATTAGACCCACTTGTATGCGCAAACGTAATTAAAATGCGCAAATATTGATAAATACACACAGTGATATTGACAAGTAGCTTTTGAACTTGTATGGTTCTGATATAAAAGTCCTACCTTCAACAAATCTGGATACGTCTTCAGGAGTGACTTTGCTGTTTGGTTTAGGTACTATATAGGCACGAGGTATTTCTCCAGCCCTCTCGTCTGGTACTCCTACCACAGCGGCGTCCTGTACTCCGGGGTGTCTTAGTAGCAGATCCTCAAGTTCTGCAGGAGCAACCTGTGTGACACACCAGTATAAAAACTCTTCAACAATGTCTAAATTTATAACAATGATCGGTGAAAAAGGCGTGATGTGTCTATAGGTCTTACAACGTGAACATTAAGATCTTCAACATCATGAAAAAGATAGGAAGTGTCTAGAGATCTTAAATATCATGAAAAAGATGGGAAGTGTCTACATATCTTCAACACCATGAAAGAGGTGTGAAGTGTCTACAGATCTTCAACACCATGAAAAAGATGGGAAGTGTCTACAGATCTTAAACACCATGAAAGAGGTGGGAAGTGTCTACAAATCTTAAACACCATGAAAGAGGTGGGAAGTTTCTACAAATCTTAAACACCATGAAAGAGGTGTGAAGTGTCTACAGATCTTAAACATCATGAAAAAGATGGGAAGTTTCTACAGATCTTAAACACCATGAAAGAGGTGTGAAGTGTCTACAGATCTTAAACATCATGAAAAAGATGGGAAGTTTCTACAGATCTTAAACACCATGAAAGAGGTGGGAAGTGTCTACAAATCTTAAACACCATGAAAGAGGTGGGAAGTTTCTACAAATCTTAAACACCATGAAAGAGGTGTGAAGTGTCTACAGATCTTAAACATCATGAAAAAGATGGGAAGTTTCTACAGATCTTAAACACCATGAAAAAGATGGGAAGTTTCTACAGATCTTAAACACCATGAAAAAGATGGGAAGTTTCTACAGATCTTAAACACCATGAAAGAGGTGTGAAGTGTCCACAGATCTTAAACATCATGAAAAAGATGGGAAGTGTCTACAGATCTTAAACACCATGAAAGAGGTGTGAAGTGTCCACAGATCTTAAACACCATGAAAGAGGTGTGAAGTGTCTACAGATTTTAAACACCATGAAAGAGGTGTGAAGTGTCTACAGATCTTAAACATCATGAAAAAGATTGGAATTGTCTAAGTGAAAGATGTGGGAAGTGTCTACAGATCTTAAACACCATAAAAGAGGTGGGAAGTGTCTACAGATCTTAAACACCATGAAAGAGGTTTGAAGTGTCTACAGATCTTAAACACCATGAAAGAGGTGGTAAGTGTCTACAGATCTTAAACACCATGAAAGAGGTGGGAAGTGTCTACAGATCTTAAACACCATGAAAGAGGTGGGAAGTGTCTACAGATCTTAAACACCATGAAAAAGATAGGAAGTGTCTACAGATCTTAAACACCATGAAAGAGGTGTGAAGTGTCTACAGATCTTAAACACCCTGAAAAAGATTGGAAGTGTCTACAGATCTTCAACACCATGAAAGATGTGGGAAGTGTCTACAGATCTTAAACACCATGAAAGAGATGTGAAGTTTCTACAGATCTTAAACACCATGAAAGAGGTGTGAAGTGTCTACAGATCTTAAACATCATGAAAAAGATGGGAAGTTTCACCACCATGAAAAAGATGGGAAGTTTCTACAGTCTTAAACACCATGAAAAAGATGGGAAGTTTCTACAGATCAAACACCATGAAAGAGGTGTGAAGTGTCCACAGATCTTAGACATCATGAAAAAGATGGGAAGTGTCTACAGATCTTAAACACCATGAAAGAGGTGTGAAGTGTCCACAGATCTTAAACACCATGAAAGAGGTGTGAAGTGTCTACAGATTTTAAACACCATGAAAGAGGTGTGAAGTGTCTACAGATCTTAAACATCATGAAAAAGATTGGAATTGTCTACAGATCTTAAACACCATGAAAGATGTGGGAAGTGTCTACAGATCTTAAACACCATAAAAGAGGTGGGAAGTGTCTACAGATCTTAAACACCATGAAAGAGGTTTGAAGTGTCTACAGATCTTAAACACCATGAAAGAGGTGGTAAGTGTCTACAGATCTTAAACACCATGAAAGAGGTGGGAAGTGTCTACAGATCTTAAACACCATGAAAGAGGTGGGAAGTGTCTACAGATCTTAAACACCATGAAAAAGATGGGAAGTGTCTACAGATCTTAACCACCATGAAAGAGGTTTGAAGTGTCTACAGATCTTAAACACCATGAAAGAGGTGGTAAGTGTCTACAGATCTTAAACACCATGAAAGAGGTGGGAAGTGTCTACAGATCTTAAACACCATGAAAGAGGTGTGAAGTGTCTACAGATCTTAAACATCATGAAAAAGATGGGAAGTGTCTACAGATCTTAAACACCATGAAAGAGGTGATAAGTGTCTACAGATCTTAAACATCATGAAAAAGATGGGAAGTGTCTACAGATCTTAAACACCATGAAAGAGGTGGGAAGTTTCTACAAATCTTAAACACCATGAAAGAGGTGGGAAGTGTCTACAGATCTTAAACACCATGAAAGAGGTGGGAAGTGTCTACAGATCTTAAACACCATGAAAGAGGTGTGAAGTGTCTACATATCTTAAACACAGAAAGAGATGTTAAGTGTCTACAGATCTTAAACACCATGATAAGGTGTGAAGTGTCTAGATATCTTAAACACCATGAAAGAGGTGGTAAGTGTCTAGAGATCTTAAACACCATGAAAGAGGTGGGAAGTTTCTACAGATCTTAAACATCATGAAAAAGATGGGAAGTGTCTACAGATCTTAAACACCATGAAAGAGGTGTGAAGTGTCTACAGATCTTAAACACAGAAAGAGATGTTAAGTGTCTACAGATCTTAAACACCATGATCTTAAACACCATGAAAGAGGTGGTAAGTGTCTAGAGATCTTAAACACCATGAAAGAGGTGGGAAGTTTCTACAGATCTTAAACATCATGAAAAAGATGGGAAGTGTCTACAGATCTTAAACACCATGAAAGAGGTGTGAAGTGTCTACAGATCTTAAACACAGAAAGAGATGTTAAGTGTCTACAGATCTTAAACACCATGATAAGGTGTGAAGTGTCTAGATATCTTAAACACCATGAAAGAGGTGGTAAGTGTCTAGAGATCTTAAACACCATGAAAGAGGTGTGAAGTGTCTAGATATCTTAAACACTATGAAAGAGGTGGTAAGTGTCTAGAGATCTTAAACACCATGAAAGAGGTGGTAAGTGTCTAGAGACCTTAAACACCATGAAAAAAAAATGGGAAGCGTCTACAGATCTTAAACACCGTGAAAGAGATGTGAAGTGTCTACAGATTTTAAACACTATGAAAGAGGTGGGGAGTGTCTACAGATCTTAAACAGCATGAAGGAGGTGGGAAGTGTCTAGAGATCTTCAACATCATGAAAGAGGTGTGAAGTGTCTACAGATCTTAAACACCGTGAAAGAGGTGTGAAGTGTCTACAGATCTTAAACACCATGAACGAGGTGTGGAATGACTACAGATCTTCAACACCATGAACGAGGTGTGGAATGACTACAGATCTTAAACACCATGAACGAGGTGTGGAATGACTACAGATCTTAAACACTATGAAAGAGGTGGGGAGTGTCTACAGATCTTAAACAGCATGAACGAAGTGTGGAATGACTACAGATCTTAAACACCATGAACGAGGTGTGGAATGACTTCAGATCTTAAACACCATGAACGAGGTGTGGAATGACTACAGAACTTAAACAATGAACGAGGTGTGGAATGACTACAGTTCTTAAACACCATGAACGAAGTGTGGAATGACTACAGATCTTAAACACCATGAACGAGGTGTGGAATGACTACAGAACTTAAACACCATGAACGAAGTGTGGAATGACTACAGAACTTAAACACCATGAACGAAGTGTGGAATGACTACAGAACCGCGAACACTATAAGTTTTAGTATTGTAATGATTTTATTTTCCACTTACATCTGTGTTTATAGCTCTGATCGATGCCAAATACATGCTTTGATATGGTAAAGTGAAAGTACGTCTGATCGTATCTTTCAAACGCACGAAAGACCGGAATATCATGACGAGTCCAAAACTCAGTCAATTCCCCTCGAGAACTACAGGTGGGATGATCCAGTTCTTTATAAAGCGCAAGCTGCAGTGCTTTGGTAAATTGCATACCTTTATGCCTCGGCTTTACCAGCCCCTTTCCCCCCTTAGTGTCATAGGCTCGGTTATAACCGGAACAAGGACTTCTAACCTCCAAAAAAGAAAGAAAAATTCTGGTATTTTATGTTCTTATCGGCCACCAGGTGACGACTAGAGAAGGTATGAGTAGCAGTATAGCGTGCATGCAATATAGCAGAGGACTGATAGGGTTTACTGGTGACAGGCCTGAAAGATTGCCTCATCCGATGTCATTAAAGTTGCGTTAGTGAGATAGTCGCTATATGGATCCTGTGAATTGGTTCGTTAGGCCTAGTTCGAACTACGTGTAGATTAGTTCGAGGCGACAGTGAGATTAGTTGCTCAACCCAATAGTTTGCTTGGCCTAGTTCAAACTAAAGAAGTCCCTTCATGCAACTCGGTTTGGCTTGCACTGAATATCCATGCAGTTATAAACCATAAGAGTAGGAAACCCCGCGTAACCGGAGTAATTGCTTTAATAACGCTAAATAAGCGTATCCAGGATCAGAGTTCATTCATTGATGATTCTTAGTCCCCTTAACCTGTACGTAGTGTAATCCGTTTGTATATAGTGTGTTCCAGTCATATGCATATCTGTATATATTTTGCTTCGTCAGCAGTCCCTAAATTCGTCAAGCTAATTCAAATAGATTCCCAACAAGGTAATCTGAGGCTTGCTCACGTTTCTGACCCCCATAACAAATAGTTGATAGGGTTGCACATTACAGTATGATACAAGGTACAAATTATTCCACATCGAAGAACGCACCTGAAGCCCTTTGTATTTGATGAGTTCCTTCAATCTGTCGGCGATGATAAAACAACCGTCGTCTCGCACGAGTCCCAAATCTCCTGATGTGGAAAAAAAACAAGGTGTATGACGGGGAAATAGCTGTTAATATAGTTTAATCAAGAAAACAAGCGATACAGTGACTCTGCCAAAGTACGAACACACAATGTAGATACGGTACATCAAATGATTTACGAACACACAATGTAGATACGGTACATCAAATGATTTACGAACACACAATGTAGATACGGTACATCAAATGATTTACGAACACACAATGTAGATACGGTACATCAAATGATTTACGAACACACAATGTAGATACGGTACATCAAATGATTTACGAACACACAATGTAGATACGGTACATCAAATGATTTACGAACACACAATGTAGATACGGTACATCAAATGATTTACGAACACACAATGTAGATACGGTACATCAAATGATTTACGAACACACAATGTAGATACGGTACATCAAATGATTTACGAACACACAATGTAGATACGGTACATCAAATGATTTACGAACACACAATGTAGATACGGTACATCAAATGATTTACGAACACACAATGTAGATACGGTACATCAAATGATTTACGAACACACAATGATTTACGAACACACAATGTAGATACGGTACATCAAATGATTTACGAACACACAATGTAGATACGGTACATCAAATGATTTACGAACACACAATGTAGATACGGTACATCAAATGATTTACGAACACACAATGTAGATACGGTACATCAAATGATTTACGAACACACAATGTAGATACGGTACATCAAATGATTTACGAACACACAATGTAGATACGGTACATCAAATGATTTACGAACACACAATGTAGAACACACAATACGGTACATCAAATGATTTACGAACACACAATGTAGATACGGTACATCAAATGATTTACGAACACACAATGTAGATACGGTACATCAAATGATTTACGAACACACAATGTAGATACGGTACATCAAATGATTTACGAACACACAATGTAGATACGGTACATCAAATGATTTACGAACACACAATGTAGATACATCAAATGATTTACGTACATCAAAATGATTTACGAACACACAATGTAGATACGGTACATCAAATGATTTACGAACACACAATGTAGATACGGTACATCAAATGATTTACGAACACACAATGTAGATACGGTACATCAAATGATTTACGAACACACAATGTAGATACGGTACATCAAATGATTTACGAACACACAATGTAGATACGGTACATCAAATGATTTACGAACACACAATGTAGATACGGTACATCAAATGATTTACGAACACACAATGTAGATACGGTACATCAAATGATTTACGAACACACAATGTAGATACGGTACATCAAATGATTTACGAACACACAATGTAGATACGGTACACAACACACAATGATTTCAAATGATTTACGAACACACAATGTAGATACGGTACATCAAATGATTTACGAACACACAATGTAGATACGGTACATCAAATGATTTACGAACACACAATGTAGATACGGTACATCAAATGATTTACGAACACACAATGTAGATACACATCAAATGATTTACGTGTACATCAAATGATTTACGAACACACAATGTAGACACGGTACATGATTTACAACACACAATGATTTGATTTACGAACACACAATGTAGACACGGTACATCAAATGATTTACGAACACACAATGTAACACACATCAAATGATTTACGAACACACAATGTAGACACGGTACATCAAATGATTTACGAACACACAATGTAGACACGGTACATCAAATGATTTACGAACACACAATGTAGACACGGTACATCAAATGATTTACGAACACACAATGTAGACACGGTACATCAAATGATTTACGAACACACAATTTACGATTTACGAACACACAATGTAGATACGGTACATCAAATGATTTACGAACACACAATGTAGACACGGTACATCAAATGATTTACGAACACACAATGTAGACACGGTACATCAAATGATTTACGAACACACAATGTAGACACGGTACATCAAATGATTTACGAACACACAATGAAATGATTTACGAACACACAATGTTGATTTACGAACACACAATGTAGATACGGTACATCAAATGATTTACGAACACACAATGTACACACATGATTTACGAACACACAATGTACACGGTACACATGATTTACGAACACACAATGTAGATACGGTACATCAAATGATTTACGAACACACAATGTAGATACGGTACATCAAATGATTTACGAACACACAATGTAGATACGGTACATCAAATGATTTACGAACACACAATGTAGATACGGTACATCAAATGATTTACGAACACACAATGTAGATACGGTACATCAAATGATTTACAACACACATGATTGATTTACGAACACACAATGTAGATACGGTACATCAAATGATTTACGAACACACAATGTAGATACGGTACATCAACATGATTTACGAACACACAATGATTTAGAAATGATTTACGAACACACAATGTAGATACGGTACATCAAATGATTTACGAACACACACACACATCAAATGATTTACGAACACACAAATGATTTAGAACACACAATACGGTACATCAAGTGATTTACGAACACACAATGTAGAATGATTTACGAACACACAATGTAGATACGGTACATCAAATGATTTACGAACACACAATGTAGACACGGTACATCAAATGATTTACGAACACACAATGTAGACACGGTACATCAAATGATTTACGAACACACAATGTAGATACGGTACATCAAATGATTTACGAACACACAATGTAGATACGGTACATCAAATGATTTACGAACACACAATGTAGACACGGTACATCAAATGATTTACGAACACACAATGTAGACACGGTACATCAAATGATTTACGAACACACAATGTAGACACGGTACATCAAATGATTTACTAACACACAATGTAGACACGGTACATCAAATGATTTACGAACACACAATGTAGACACGGTACATCAAATGATTTACGAACACACAATGTAGACACGGTACATCAAATGATTTACGAACACACAATGTAGAATGATTTACGAACACACAATGTAGACACGGTACATCAAATGATTTACGAACACACAATGTAGACACGGTACATCAAATGATTTACGAACACACAATGTAGACACGGTACATCAAATGATTTACGAACACACAATGTAGACACGGTACATCAAATGATTTACGAACACACAATGTAGACACGGTACATCAAATGATTTACGAACACACAATGTAGACACACATCAAATGATTTACGAACACACAATGTAGACACGGTACATCAAATGATTTACGAACACACAATGTAGACACGGTACATCAAATGATTTACGAACACACAATGTAGATACGGTACATCAAATGATTTACGAACACACAATGTAGATACGGTACATCAAATGATTTACGAACACACAATGTAGATACGGTACATCAAATGATTTACGAACACACAATGTAGATACGGTACATCAAATGATTTACGAACACACAATGTAGACACGGTACAACAAATGATTTACGAACACACAATGTAGATACGGTACATCAAATGATTTACGAACACACAATGTAGATACGGTACATCAAATGATTTACGAACACACAATGTAGATACGGTACATCAAATGATTTACGAACACACAATGTAGATACGGTACATCAAATGATTTACGAACACACAATGTAGAAACGGTACATCAAATGATTTACGAACACACACACAATGTAGATACGTACATCAAATGATTTACGAACACACAATGGACATACATCAAATGATTTACGAACACACAATGTAGATACGGTACATCAAATGATTTACGAACACACAATGTAGATACGGTACATCAAATGATTTACGAACACACAATGTAGATACGGTACATCAAATGATTTACGAACACACAATGTAGACACGGTACATCAAATGATTTACGAACACACAATGTAGACACGGTACATCAAATGATTTACGAACACACAATGTAGACACGGTACATCAAATGATTTACGAACACACAATGTAGACACGGTACATCAAATGATTTACGAACACACAATGTAGACACGGTACATCAAATGATTTACGAACACACAATGTAGACACGGTACATCAAATGATTTACGAACACACAATGTAGACACGGTACATCAAATGATTTACGAACACACAATGTAGACACGGTACATCAAATGATTTACGAACACACAATGTAGACACGGTACATCAAATGATTTACGAACACACAATGTAGACACGGTACATCAAATGATTTACGAACACACAATGTAGACACGGTACATCAAATGATTTACGAACACACAATGTAGACACGGTACATCAAATGATTTACGAACACACAATGTAGACACGGTACAACAAATGATTTACGAACACACAATGTAGACACGGTACAACAAATGATTTACGAACACACAATGTAGACACGGTACATCAAATGATTTACGAACACACAATGTAGACACGGTACATCAAATGATTTACGAACACACAATGTAGACACGGTACATCAAATGATTTACGAACACACAATGTAGACACGGTACATCAAATGATTTACGAACACACAATGTAGACACGGTACATCAAATGATTTACGAACACACAATGTAGACACGGTACATCAAATGATTTACGAACACACAATGTAGACACGGTACATCAAATGATTTACGAACACACAATGTAGATACGGTACATCAAATGATTTACGAACACACAATGTAGATACGGTACATCAAATGATTTACGAACACACAATGTAGATACACACAAATGATTTACGAACACACAATGTAGAACACGGTACATCAAATGATTTACGAACACACAATGTAGATACGGTACATCAAATGATTTACGAACACACAATGTAGATACGGTACATCAAAGGATTTCCGATCACACAATGTAGATACGGTACATCAAATGATTTACGAACACACAATGTAGATGATTTACGGTACATCAAATGATTTACGAACACACAATGTAGATACGGTACATCAAATGATTTACGAACACACAATGTAGATACGGTACATCAAATGATTTACGAACACACAATGTAGATACGGTACATCAAATGATTTACGAACACACAATGTAGATACGGTACATCAAATGATTTACGAACACACAATGTAGACACGGTACATCAAATGATTTACGAACACACAATGTAGACACGGTACATCAAATGATTTACGAACACACAATGTAGACACGGTACATCAAATGATTTACGAACACACAATGTAGACACGGTACATCAAATGATTTACGAACACACAATGTAGACACACATCAAATGATTTACGAACACACAATGTAGACACGGTACATCAAATGATTTACGAACACACAATGTAGACACGGTACATCAAATGATTTACGAACACACAATGTAGACACGGTACATCAAATGATTTACGAACACACAATGTAGACACGGTACATCAAATGATTTACGAACACACAATGTAGACACGGTACATCAAATGATTTACGAACACACAATGTAGACACGGTACATCAAATGATTTACGAACACACAATGTAGACACGGTACATCAAATGATTTACGAACACACAATGTAGACACGGTACATCAAATGATTTACGAACACACAATGTAGACACGGTACATCAAATGATTTACGAACACACAATGTAGACACGGTACATCAAATGATTTACGAACACACAATGTAGACACGGTACATCAAATGATTTACGAACACACAATGTAGACACGGTACATCAAATGATTTACGAACACACAATGTAGACACGGTACATCAAATGATTAACGAACACACAATGTAGACACGGTACATCAAATGATTTACGAACACACAATGTAGACACGGTACATCAAATGATTTACGAACACACAATGTAGACACGGTACATCAAATGATTTACGAACACACAATGTAGACACGGTACATCAAATGATTTACGAACACACAATGTAGACACGGTACATCAAATGATTTACGAACACACAATGTAGACACGGTACATCAAATGATTTACGAACACACAATGTAGACACGGTACATCAAATGATTTACGAACACACAATGTAGATACGGTACATCAAATGATTTACGAACACACAATGTAGATACGGTACATCAAATGATTTACGAACACACAATGTAGATACGGTACATCAAATGATTTACGAACACACAATGTAGATACGGTACATCAAATGATTTACGAACACACAATGTAGATACACATCAAATGATTTACGAACACACAATGTATACGGTACATCAAATGATTTACGAACACACAATGTAGATACGGTACATCAAATGATTTACGAACACACAATGTAGATACGGTACATCAAATGATTTACGAACACACAATGTAGATACGGTACATCAAATGATTTACGAACACACAATGTAGATACGGTACATCAAATGATTTACGAACACACAATGTAGATACGGTACATCAAATGATTTACGAACACACAATGTAGATACGGTACATCAAATGATTTACGAACACACAATGTAGATACGGTACATCAAATGATTTACGAACACACAATGTAGATACGGTACATCAAATGATTTACGAACACACAATGTAGATACGGTACATCAAATGATTTACGAACACACAATGTAGATACGGTACATCAAATGATTTACGAACACACAATGTAGATACGGTACATCAAATGATTTACGAACACACAATGTAGATACGGTACATCAAATGATTTACGAACACACAATGTAGATACGGTACATCAAATGATTTACGAACACACAATGTAGATACGGTACATCAAATGATTTACGAACACACAATGTAGACACGGTACACAAATGATTTACGTAACACACAAATGATTACATACAAATGACACACACAATGTAGACACGGTACATCAAATGATTTACGAACACACAATGTAGACACGGTACATCAAATGATTTACGAACACACAATGTAGACACGGTACATCAAATGATTTACGAACACACAATGTAGACACGGTACATCAAATGATTTACGAACACACAATGTAGACACGGTACATCAAATGATTTACGAACACACAATGTAGACACGGTACATCAAATGATTTACGAACACACAATGTAGACACGGTACATCAAATGATTTACGAACACACAATGTAGACACACAATGGTACATCAAATGATTTACGAACACACAATGTAGACACGGTACATCAAATGATTTACGAACACACAATGTAGACACGGTACATCAAATGATTTACGAACACACAATGTAGACACGGTACATCAAATGATTTCAATTTTTCAGTATATTTAAGGGCGTACTTGTATTTAAGCGTGATAACATTGAATATACCACACCACTATACACATAAAAATCTCAAATCTAAAGTCTTAAAAAGAAAGATGAACCGGATTCCTAATTAATAAAAAAATACCGAAATAATTCAATTTGACACGAACCTTGTTAATATCCTTAATAAAGAAGAAACCCTCCCTTCCTCATCATTTTGTATATTTCCAAATGTCTTTTATAAATATTTCCAAAGCCTATACCATGATAAATAAATTTGCGTTAAAATTGAGTTACTCTCTGGTGTATCGTACCTGTATGAAGCCAGCCTTCCCTGATAGTGTCCCTAGTAGCTTCCTCGTTATTCAGATAGCCCTTCATAACATGTGGTCCCTGTATACAAATCTCCCCTGTTTCCCCAGGTCCGAGAGTACCCCCTGTCTCTGGACATACGATCTGATGATTGCCGAAAAAAAACATATATATATATACAACACAATATTATGATACAGATATTTAAGGCTATTGATGGTGGAACCACAACGAAAATAACGATATTTCTATTTCTTTAAAATTAATAAGAGACCTAATTGAAATACAATCGAAATTACGTCCTATCAACAGCCAGGGTCATTTAAGGACGAGTCAGGTTTTGGTGATGGAGATAAGCCGGAGATCCCGTAGATAAACCTCCGACCTGCGGTCAGCACCTGGTGACTGTCCAATGTAGGTCTCGAACCCGCGACCCAGAGTGATACAGACGGTCAGACACCGTAACCACTCAACCAACGCGGTTTCTTAAAATGGCTAACATTGCTACATTACAATATTATCATGAATATGATAAATGATTATGGACTAACAAACAAAAAAATACCTTATTAATATTTTTCATGAATTATGTATTTATCTAAAATGGCTATTCAAATATAGTAAAACTGCAAAATTCATTACTGGCTGGTATGTCTTACAGTAGACTGCCGACGAAAAACACTGTTCTCTAATATTACCTCTTTACGAGATCGGTTACCTTAGCCCTGGAATTCGGTACAAGTAACCCCACTGTTCCAAAGTGATGAGGTGGTTTAGTGTCCAGTGTAGCAAAAGGACTCAATTCTGTCATCCCATACCCTAGAACGACAGTGTGACTCGTGGAGTTTTAGGTGGACACCGTTCCAATTCAACCCAAATGTTGATATTTATTTAGAAAGATACTTGAAGTCATGACATAATTCAGGTTGGAGATATTATGCAAAAACTACTGATTGTAAAGCCGATACTAGTCAGAAGGAACGTATCAATCGATAGTACAAGCAAATGAATAAAAATTGAATGAAAACGAGTTCAAGAGGGTAGTTAAAAATTCTATGCATCCAGATAAATGAAATAAAAATAATATTTCAATTAAAAAATTACATTGTGGAAAAAATTAAAAGAATTACCTTGTAATATTGGTTTCTTCATTCTGTTCTCATATTCCTTACATAGAAACTCTCCCAGGGGAGCTGCAGCACATACGTGTAGTCGTGCGCTTGAAATGTCAAACTTGTCAACGATTGGATGTCTGGCCAGAAATAACGCGATTGGAGGAACCATATACAGCAAGGTCACCTTTCAAAACGAAGGTCAACATGTTAGCACAAACAAGCGGTTATGTAATAGACAAAATAAAAAAAATAGAGAAGTTTGTTTGTAAAAGGTAGATAACGTCGCCACAGTTCGGGCGTTCGTCTTTATGCTTATGAGTTTGATAATACAGCTGGTATAGATTACCTTGTGTTGCTGGATCGTTGTGAGGAAGGACTCCGGTTCAAACTGAGGTAGTATGACTATTTTGCCGCCATCTTGTAAGGTTCCAAATAAAATAACAAGCAAGCCTGCCACGTGAAACATCGGAAGTAGACACATATTGGTGTCGTCTGCGGTGAGAGGAAGTTGTGCCCTGGAGTGGGGGAAGACTAAAGTATGCAATGCTCAAACGTTAATATAAAAAAGATAACTGTTGCTGAAAGGATTATAATCACATTAACTTAATCAGTGAACGTTCGTAGGACTGGCAATAAATGCAATCTGGTGATAATCATATGTACAATTTAGATATTTAATCAAATTATAAATGGTCTGTTATATTTATATTTATTTATTGGAAGAGTTTCCTGAAAATCTGAATATGAATGACTAATGTAAAGATATAATGTGTGTTATTTAGGGCGATGTGCAAAGTGTTGACGTAGATCAACATGGCGGTGAAACGATTCCACAGTACTGTTGTATGATCTCTAATGTTTCTACATGCCGATGAATACAATTCGGATTAACATCGAATTAATGCATTGAACATAGATTCTGACGCTGGGTCTCATTACAGTATCTAGTGACTACCTTACTGAACAGCATACGGGAGGCCCGCCACACGTAACCCATATAAAATTGTAAAATGTCTTGTATAAGGACTCAACTAATTCAGTACGGACCGGTCCGTTTCTCATTTTCCTAAGAAACAAACCAACACAGGTAGGTAGTGTCGAATGAGCTATCATGGCATTGGTTAACGGACTGACGTAATAGCAAAATAAATATTTTATGCAGAATACTTTTCAGAAATATATTATTACATTTCCTTTGCCTAGAATATAAACTGGTTTTCTGCCATAGCTTTTAGTAATGGATTACAAGTGTGTGTGAGGGTGACAGTGTGTGAGAGGGTGACAGTGTGTGAGAGGGTGACAGTGTGTGTGAGGGTGACAGTGTGTGTGAGGGTGACAGTGTGTGAGAGGGTGACAGTATGTGTGAGGTTGACAGTGTGTGTGAGGATAATAGTGTGTATGAGGGTGACAGTGTGTGTAAGGGTGACAGTGTGTGTGAGAGTGACAGTGTGTGTAAGGGTAACAGTGTGTGTGAGGCTGACTGAGTGTGAGGGTGACAGTGTATAAGGGTAACAGTGTGTGTTAGGGTGACAGTGTGTGTAAGGGTGACAGTGTGTGTGAGGGTGAAAGTGAGTGTGAGGGTAACAGTGTGTGTGAGGATGACAGTGTGTGTGAGGGTGACAGTGTGTGTTACAGTAACAGTGTGTGTGAAGATGACAGTGTGTGAGGGTGACAGTGAGTGTGAGGGTGACAGTGTGTGTAACGGTAACAGAGTGTGTGAGGATGACAGTGTGTGTTACGGTAACAGTGTGTGTAAGGGTGACAGTGTGTGTCAGGTTGACAGTGTGTGTAAGGGTGAAAGTGTGTGTGTGAGTGTGTGTGAGGGTGACAGTGTGTGTAAGGGTGAAAGTATGTGTATGGGTGACAGTGTGTGTGAGGGTGACAGTGTGTGTGAGGGTGACTGTGTGTAAGGGTGACAGTATGTGAGGGTGACAGTATATGTGAGGGTGACAGTGTGTAAGGGTGACAGTGTGTGTGAGGGTGACAGTGTGTGTAAGAGTGACAGTGTGTGTGAGGGTGACAGTGTGTGTGAGGGTGACTGTGTGTGTAAGGGTGACAGTATGTGAGGGTGAAAGTGTGTGTGTGACAGTGTGTGTGATGGTGACAGTGTGTGTAAGGGTGACAGTGTGTGTGAGGGTGACTGTGTGTGAGGGTGACTATGTGTGTGAGGGTGACAGTGTGTGTAAGGGTGACAGTGTTTGTAAGGATGACAGTGTGTAAGGGTGACAGTATGTGTGAGGGTGACAGTGTGTGTGAGAGTAATAGTGTGTGTGAGGATTACAGTGTGTGTGAGGGTGACAGTACGTGTGAGGGTGACAGTGTGTTTGAGGGTGACAGTGTGTGTAAGGGTGACAGTGTTTGTAAGGGTGACAGTGTGTAAGAGTGACAGTGTGTAAGGGTGACAGTGTGTGTGAGGGTGACAGTGTGTGTGAGGGTGACTAAGTGTGTGTAAGGGTGACAGTGTGTGTGAGGGTGACAGTGTGTGTGAGGGTGACAGTGTGTATGAGGGTGAGGGCGACAGTGTGTGTGAGGGTGACTGTGTGTGAGGGTGACAGTGTGTGTGAGGGTGACAGTGTTTGTAAGGGTGACAGTGTGTAAGAGTGACAGTGTGTAAGGGTGACAGTGTGTGTGAGGATGACTGTGTGTGAGGGTGACAGTGTGTGAGGGTGACAGTGTGTGTGAGGGTGACAGTGTTTGTAAGGGTGACAGTGTGTAAGAGTGAAAGTGTGTAAGGGTGACAGTGTGTGTGAGGGTGACTAAGTGTGTGTGAGGGTGACTAAGTGTGTGTGAGGGTGACAGTGTGTGTGAGGGTGACAGTGTGTGTGAGGGTGACAGTGTGTGTGAGGGTGTGAGGGTGACAGTGTGAGAGGGTGACAGTGTGTGTGAGGGTGATAGTGTGTGTGAGGGTGACAGTGTGTGAGAGGGTGACAGTGTGTGTGAGGGTGACAGTGTGTGTGAGGGTGACAGTGTGTGTGAGGGTGATAGTGTGTGTGAGGATTACAGTGTGTGTGAGGGTGACAGTATGTGTGAGGGTGACAGTGTGTTTGAGGGTGACAGTGTGTGTGAGGGTGATAGTGTGTGTGTATTTTACACAGAGCTTTGATTTCATTCTTATTGATATGAAAGGGTGAAAATTCTGCAATCTTTTATATATTTCATCATATTCACCTTTATCTACTTGTCTTTTGTTTTGAAAAAGTCTTTACGCATGAATTTTGAATCTTATGTTGACCAATACTTTTAAACCTTCATTATTGATCGTTACGTATTCTGATATCATGTAATTTTACAACATTCCAAAGACTTCTTGTTTTCGTCTTTGATCTGTTTTTATATTATCGATTTCATATTTATGAACATCATTAAGCAATGCCGAATTCTTCGTTATGAAATTTGTATTTCTATGGAAGAAAAGTTTTAGGAAAAGGACGTACCGATTTTGGCATTTTTTTATCCATCTTTCAGTGTCTCTTTTGTCCAAAGAATTGTTGTGAAAATTTAGTGTGGTACAGTTATATAATATCTCTAGTCATTTTGACGATACAGAAAACGCCTTCGGCGCCTATTATTCGAACAGACATATCTTAAAATACATGCATGAGTGCTTAACCAGAAATAATGTGATATAATAGGTGTTAGTACCTTATCTGTTGAAGATTTGATACAATATTCAGATGTGTCAACATGACTCCTTTAGGGAATCCAGTAGTTCCACTGGAGTACGGCAACAGTGCAACATCTTCTTTGGGATTAATTGTGAGGTTCTCAGGGAAGCACGAACCGTCATCGTTGAGTAGGTCTGAGAACGAACGATATCCTTCAGCCTCTCCTACCACTATAATGTTCTGTAGGAGAAAATCCAAATTCAAATTTCATACGGTGAGACATTTCAAATTTGCTGGATTTTTTTATGAAGAGAAACTTTTTTTACTCTATATTTTGGAATAAGTTTTAAATGATAAATATCTTTTATAAATATCTTTATTACTTATTTTTATCTTTTGGATTGTTAACGACGTGACAAATGATTTTGTCCGTTTGTGCTGTTAGTTTTGTATATAGTTCTAATTGTTTTCATTAAAAGGGATATAGTATTTTGTTTATTATATTTAAAATATCAGTATATTCTATTTCAAAACTCACCCTGATCATTGTTTTTAAACTATTGTCACTTGCAAGAGCCTCCTTGACCTTCGGCAATAGGGTTGCCATGACGACCATACCGATGGCTCCAGAATCACCGAGATGGCGTGCGAGCTCGGCTGTAAACAAGTTGATTGAATAAAAGATTGTTTATATGTCAATTGATATTTATAATTTTCTTGCTATTCATGTAAATAATAAAATATCTTATATCTTATAATACTAACTTATTCTCTTTGATTAATACAAAGGTCACCTTGAACTTCAAAACTGAAAGGAAAACGCGAACAGAGGACGTTAAAAAGGCCTCCATGCTCGTAAAATTGATGAAAGGAGCCTGAGACTTTTTCATTTGATAGAGCAAAGAAAAAAGAAATGGAAACAAATACAAGATTCTGTTTATCATATAACTTTGATTCTCTTGCAGCCTTTCACTGTTGACTGATATAAATATACCTTTGCAATGGAAAAAATAGGGAAATTTTACCAATCACAGATCTGATAGCTGATATTTTACCCTTATAAAAACAAAGCAATACGCGATGGATGTCTATGTTATCTACAATTAATGAGTTCATCACACTGACATTTTCTACATACCGGATGTGTAGGTCGGATTTGTGGTAGTGAGTACGATCCCCGAGGTCACACACGCCAGTATGAGGAGGGCAAACTCGGTACTGTTTGAGGAGCACATGCAGATCACGTCACCTTTTCTGTACCCCAGCCTGTACAAGCCACTAGCTACCTTTATTACTGCATCATACATCTCAACATATGTGTACGATTTCCCGGAAATGCCATCAACCTAGGAAATGTACATATAAATTTTGAGTTTTTAGTCCAAAATTAAAAAAAAAAACCCAATAAAACAAAAAAGAAAAATGAAAATGTTGATCCCTTCACGTGCTTTGTAAGACAAACAATAATACATAAAATTTATTTACTTGGTGGAAATAACGAGCAAGTTTAAATATATCGAATAAGGTCTATTTTAGGAATTAATTATCTTAAAAACAATTCGTTTGTAACACGATTACAGTAGAATTATAGGAAGGTTGATTTTCTGTTCACATAGTGACGTTATGATTCGGTAACGTATCCATCTAATCCTCTCTATAAAGCATTTCACTTACAAGTGCCGTCCTGTTTCCAAATCTCTCAAATTTTGGTAAAAGATATTCCGAGATAGATTCTTCCTTGATGTGAATATCCGGGAATGGACTTTTATGAATCACATTGCAGGTAGTTGTACAGGAGAACTCTCTGTGACATAACTGTTTTGTTGTTGATACTTTGGCGAGAGCGGCTATTCTCATCGGAGTATAAATGGTCGGGTAGCGCCGGGAATATGCAGTTAATAAACCCAGTCCGCCTTTCAACTTCCCGCACGTCGTCATGTTTTTGTTGAAGAAATGTTGACTGTTGTTTGTATCGAAGCTTGCGATAGTGACTTAAAACTAGGATATCATGATAATGAATATGCCCTGGCTATGCAGACTGTTTTATCTTCTAGTAATAAACATAGTCAATCCGTCGGGGATATGTAGGTCACTGAATGTACCACTGGCTCGCGTTATTTTAACGTTGTACTATCACACCATGTCAGAAATCATTAGCAGTTATCTATGTACAGGATAAAACACACCTGATCAGAAATTAGATTGTTTAATCTTTTGTTGATGTACTTTGTAGTAAAATACTATAACACAAACAATCGATAAGAAATTAATGAACATACACTACTTAAAAATATATCGGATAACATATATCAGAATATGTAAATGAAAGCGATGTTCCTGAGTTTTCAAACGTCCCACATGCTAAATAGTCCCTCAATAAGTTAGATACAGTAGAGCCACACCCACCCACCCACACACACACACACACACCCTTGCATACAAACAAACATACATACATACACACTACATACATACATACATACATACACAGCCACTACATACACACTACATACATACATACATACATACATACATACATTCATACATACATCGATACATACATACAAACATTGAAAAATTTCTGACCATCTTCCAATACTCGTCTCGATAGATGAAACCGTATTCCCTAGAAAAGAGAAACAAAGGGCAAATGGATTCCCTAAGTGGAATAAAGCATCTTGCTTTCAACTTGGTATGTATTCAACCCAAGTGGAAGAGTCGCTCACCATTCTTCAACTGGATTTGTCTTCAATCAAATGTATGTCCTTAGAAAAATGTCTTGAAAATACAATAAACATTATGAAGTCGGCATCTGAAGAGAACATTCCTGTCGGGAAATTTAAAATGTGTTTAAAACCGTACTGGTACAAGTATCAACTTAACTATCACCATTATAATAAACATTATGATGTCGGCATCTGAAGAGAACATTCCTGTCGGGAAATTTAAGATGTGTTTAAAACCGTACTGGTACAAGTATCAACTTAACTATCACCATTATAATAAACATTATGATGTCGGCATCTGAAGAGAACATTCCTGTCGGGAAATTTAAAATGTGTTTAAAACCGTACTGGTACAAGTATCAACTTAACTATCACCATTATAATATGCGGGCAGCGAGACGCTTATGGATAGCGGACGGAAAACCAAGGACGGAATCAAATGTGATGTACCAAATATATAAAGACAGGAAACGAGAATTTAGAAAACAAGAACGCTACGCGACAAAGAAATGGAACAAGGAAAAACAAGATGAACTATTGAATTCGGCTGAAATAGATATTCAGGAGTTTCATAAAACTGTAAGAAAACAACGTGGCAAGACGCCTATTGATAAATCTCTCATCTACAAAGACACGGTGGCCACAGATGATCGGACAAAGTGTAGTTTATGGGCTCAGTATTACGGAAATTTATTGTCAGCGGATACAGGGGAGTTAATTGACACGCACTTTAAAGCCGAGGTTAATAACAAAATTCAAGAGCTTTTATGTTCAAAAACTTCTACCATTGTAGATAGTGTGCTTGAAGGGGAAATATCAGAAGATGAACTGCAATTTCAAATAAGAAAACTGAAAATTGGTAAGTCCCCAGGGCTTGATGGAATCTACAATGAACATATAAAATATGGCGGAAGAACCCTTTGTCAAATCACTGTGCATTATTTTCAGTATTATAATTTCAAGTGAATATGTTCCACAGAGGTTTAAGGAAGGAATAGTGATACCAATTTTCAAAGGTGGGAATAAAAATCCTTCCGACCCAGCTAGTTATCGCGGAATAACACTGACATCTTCCAAAGTTATTTGAAAAAGTACTACTAGAAAGGATAGAGAAATGGATTATGCAGAACAAGGTTGATTTTCCACATTCTCTACAGTTTGGATTTAGAAGAAATATGGGAGCGATCCCAGCTATCTTCATGTTAAAAGAAATAGTGTCCTTCTATACCGAAAGGAAATCTTCGCTTTACATCGCTTTTTTAGATAACGAGAAGACGTTTGATAGGGTATGGATGAATGGTCTCTTTTATAAAATGTATGAACTTGGTATACGCGGCCGGATGCGGAAAATTATCTTCAACTCTTACATGTACACAAAAGTATGTATTCGACTAAAGGGAGAACTAAGCAACTTCGTACACGTGGCGCGCGGTGTCGGTCAGGGAAAAGTTCTCAGCGCTTTTATATTTAATCTGTATATTGACGGATTGATGAAGGCTATATATGAAACAAAATGTGGCATAAACATTGTGGATAGACATATACCTGGTATTTTACTTGCTGATGACACCTGTCTGATATCTTACGAAACTTAATTGAAACATCAAGAATGTATGCCTTCAAAAGGAAAGTGTGATATACGCAGGAACTGTCATATCCAACATTAATCCTGTAAATAAATGCCTGGACAGGGCTTGCCAAAAACTACAAAGATCATTTCATTCTCTTCGAGATATCGGTCTTCGATTTGGAGAAATTACTCCGATAGCGTCTTCTCTTATCTGGAAACGTGTCATTTTACCCGCCGGCATGTATGCGTGTGAGACGTGGGGAGTAGCGCGCGAGAGAAGTTTGGACAAACTTGAGGTAACCCAACAGAAGTGCTGTCGAATCCTTCAAGGATTTGACAAAAATTCCCCGTCAGAGAGTACCATTGAAACTATTGGAATTTGTAGGTTGACACACTACATAGATAATTACCGATTACTGTTTTTTGGAAGACTGTGTTTGACAGATATCACCAAAATACACAAACACTTGTTTAATTTCAACATAGGAATGTTTCTCATTTTTGGATCATTCGAATGCACGGACATCTTTCGAACACTGATTACTACGGTTTATAAATATGGTCTTGAAGAATATCTGAATAGTTTTATTAAATACGACTGCTTTCCTGCTAAAATCGCTTGGAAATATATTGTAAACAATGCAGTATCAGAGACGTCTGAACTTGAATGGAAACAGCGTATACTAAGGCGTCCAGATCTTACTCGTTTCCAAACCATACATCCAAGAATCGCTCCGCACAAACTGTGGTTACTGTGTTTGGACTTACAGAACATGTGCAGAGAATTTGGATTTCTTGTGAAACTTGGAGCACTACCTATAACAAAGTGTATCTGTGACTCGTGGAAGCAAAATGCGGATGATATTGTGAAACATTTAGTAATTGACTGTTGTATATATATTGACGAAAGAGACAGATTACAAACAACTATTGTGAATCTACTTCCGGTTGTACAGAGTGTCAGTATTTTGAATGATGATGACAGGCTTATAAACTTCCTTCTTGGAGGGGATGATGATGATATGTTGGAAGTTAGTCCCGAACAGTGGAAGATGCTAATGGTGGAATCCGCAAAGACATTCAATAAAATGAAACCAGCGCTAGTGCATTGGCTGCACCGCCTGTAGTGTAATTCAGCCATATTTAACACATATTGTAAAATTTATGAACTCTAAGAAATGAACAGTTAATTGTCATAGGAAAATATCCTTTCTATCTGCAACTTAAAAAAAAGATAATGACATCTAAAACAATGTCAATGTATATTTAAATTCTTTCTTTACATTATCTGTTGAATTAATCTTCATGCATTGGAGGAAATAAAGATATTCAATTCAATTCAATTCATTGATACACACACACTACATACATACATACATACATACATACATACATACATACATACATACATACATACATACACACTACATACATACACACACACACACACACACACATACATACATACATACATACATACATTTAATATGTATGCAATACTTGGATTCGGAATGTCGCATGAACGTCTAGTCCATATTCACTTTCATGTGAATATTTAACAATATTGATGTTTTTTTTTCTAAAACCAGTTTCCATGACGTTATTCTCACCATAACTTTAGTATGCACATTTCCATGAGTTCCTATTCATTTGCATATCATATAAACGTAGATAGCCAAATAAATTCCCTTTAGGGTGCCTCTCCACCTGTCAGTCGTACCTACGTATACTCATGACAAAAACGTTCTTCTTCACAGATGAAAGCGCATGATGGAAAGGAAAGGGGAGGCAAGAATTTTTAAACAAAAAGAGGGAGGGACTCAATAAAGTTATGGCAAGTATTATGCCATGAAAATTGGTTTTACAAGAAAAACCCCAATTTCACTTAATTATTAATAACTGTAACTTTTGTACGCGAATTCGTCTTACCGTAGTGGAGACTCTCACATCCCAGCGCCAAATCTAATGCAGGGCATTAAGAAGGGCAGATATAATAACCAAGGGGAAAATTCGAACACCAAAAAAACCGCCCGTCGACAGATGACGTGGGATCCGACGCTTACTACTGAATAACAGACGGAGGAACAGCCACTGACTGTGCCACAACCAAAGGACTAAGAAAAAACGTCACCAGAAACTGAGATCTCAAGTAAAAGTCAGTAAAGGTGGTCTGTCCTCGCCAGAAGGCGGCTGACAAGATGTATCAAGAGACCTGACCTCACTAGCTCCAACCTTGAACCGCCCACGGATCCCCGCATGGGAGTGGTTGTAAGCAAAGCGGATCACCACACAGATCCATCTAGAGGCTAGAATGGGACTCGCGACTATCTCATCCTCAGCTTAGTCTGACGACTGGGACTCAAAAGGAGCACCATGGAAAGATGGGGCTTCTGATTGCAGATCATCAACCTCGGAGCACTTAATCGAAAGATCGAGAACGTCACACTCTGTTGTGCCTGATCACTCACAGTCCATAGGTTCTGTGGTATCCACATCCCGAGGGAGGAATGCCTTAGGAACAGAACGGGAAGGCATTGGAGTCACCTCCAGTCTGAGCTGTGTGGATTGTCGATGGGGACGTTTACCAGAACGTAAACCCATCTTGACCATAGGGCGCGAAAAAATCTAGATGCACCAAGCCCCTTGGACTTAGCAGAAGGGACCGCCATAGGAGCGGAAGCACTATAGCCTGGTGTCGCATGGTAGTGCCGGCCGATAAGGCCCACGAACGGGAGGATTGTTGGGTAGGGGGAACCAACAAACCATCGTATCTATGCTGAGAGGGGACAAAAACTCCAAGGATTCCAATGAGGGAACGGAAAGGGCCTAAATCCAAACCCAAATCCAAACCCCTGAGGTTAGGGTAGGACCCAAGGGCTATTAGTGACCCCAGGTTTGGCCAAACTGGCCTACATGAGACTGGGGCTGGAATCCTTGACCAAAGGGCAAAGGAAAACCGCCACTCCCTCCGGAAGCAGATCCAGGCATGTACGGTTTGTGACCGTAACTACTGGGATTCTGAGCCTCCAAACCACTCACAGGCTGGTTTGGTTGTCCCAAGAATCCCTAAGAAAACACAAAGTTAACCTCAGGAATAGGGGAAGACATCGGGAGGAAAATGCCCGACTGCTCAACCACCCTGTTGCCCGGGCAGACACTGGGTTCCAGGAAACCGATAAATCCGGGTCACAGTGACAGGGATTGAGCAACGGATGGCCGCCAGAAGGCATGCTCTGGAAGGACGTACGTGGGGTCACAGCCGATCCGGCATGAGATAGGGCCCACTCTGATCCGAGCTGCTCCTCCCAAATACCAGACCGAGTATAGGAGGGAGGGGCCATCCCCTGGCTACCAACCGACGCCTCCAAAACGGCGAAGGATGGGCCAGGCACAAGATCCTCACGGGCAACGTCCTTGGACAACCCAAAGGTAAGCTTGCGTTTGCCCTTATCTCGGCTGGAAGATTTAATCTTCCGGCCCAAGAAAAGGGCGCCTACATGTAGCCGCCGAACTTCCAGAGGGAGAGCCCAGTAAACAAACATCACGGTGCCTTTCCTCTGAGCACGAATCGGGAACACTTAGAATTGGGGTCGGATTCACAAAAACAGTGACCGCATCAATCCACGGTACCACGGCGAAGACCATTAGTAGCCATCGCTAATCAGGTAAAACAACAAAGAACCAAACAACGATGGAAATAGTAATAATACTTAAATTGAACTGCTGAAAGATAAAAATACTGAAAATACATGAACAGATAATATTTTAAAGCAAAACCAACATAAACAAACCAGTGGAAAACACGAAGGACACCAAAAGAAAAGATCAGCGTAAACTTTGAACACGGACAGAGAAAACGGGACCAAAAATACACGGCGATAGCAACAAAGAAATGAAAATAAAAGGCTGTGTCTGAACACGGACGGAGGAAACGGGGACAAAAATACACGGCCAACACAACAAACTCCTGGAAATAAAAGAGGTAAACCTGTTATGAAAATGAACCAAAACCAATTATTGTCTTTTGAACAAGCATTGGAGAAGCTGAAATGCAATTCTTCAATCCTGTCCACGTTGAATAAAAGGCTATCAGAGTAGACCATATTTGCAATGTTAGGTTTTTTCATACGAAGCTGAATATATCAAAACAGGTCACGACGTTTCGATTATTTCAATTACCATATCGCGAATTTTCCACTTATGAATAGCAATAATCCTGCATCCCCAACATACGGTGTTTACATGTAACAGTTGATTCAATATTCAAGGGCCTGTTCCCAGTATCACGATTTTTGTGCAAGAAGTCGTCAACTTACGGACAAAAACTCGTAACACAGGATTTCTAAAGATGCAGGTTGATGAAAATGACGGGGAAGATTTACAGTCGCATAGTGATCTCATCGAGAAATATATTTTTGTGGGATATGAAGCTGAAATTGTTTGATGCTCGTTAGTTTGCCTGTTAGTTCCGTTGTTGTATACGTTGTTCTCATCTGAGAGCGTGATATCACTAACTCGAATTACATGGAGGGTATCGTTAATTTATAGCAGCACTTAATGTTCTTTATGAGGAGGCGACTTTTATATAGAAAATAAAAAAATAGATTGAGTTATGGGGCCTCACCATCATGATTATGATATTTCCCTATATAAATTTTGAATTTCTCACAGTCGCCTCCTAGATTTCAAAAGTTAGGTCCTCACCATTACTGACATGCCCTAGAACGACGAAACAGCTGGAACACTATGTCTAAATTTACCGGACTCTACTATGCCTTACTCCAAAGAATGAATTGAAAGATGCTGTTCCCTTTTTTATTTCTTTTTTTGTTTTGTTTTTGTTTGTTGTTTTGTCTCTTGCATGATATTTCTAATAAAACTTGTTTTGGATTTCTCGATGATTTAAGAAATGGACTTGAGTAACAAACATTTAACATCCAATATTTAATTTGTATGAGCATAGCAACAAAATAGTTAGAACGTCATTGATTTGTCTTGTAAATTCTACAAATAACTAAAGACGATTTGATATCATAATTTTTTTAAAAATGAGGATTTTATCTCCGAAACATCTTTATTCTGAAGTCCCGTTGAGTGACTCTATTCACAGTTCTTTTAGTCATTGTTCTGTTTATTTATCAAATAATGTTTACAAAACAACGTCTAGATTGTTCTTTATCAATTTTGATCTCGAAGAAACATATCGCATATTAATATCGCGCTATTATCAACTTATATGATAAGATAATAACGATATATTAGTACATAGACGTAAATAACAATAAACACTAAACTGGTTCACAGTACATGATAAATATGATTCTTAAGTTGTAAAATAAAACATTTCATGTATTCAGTTTATATAACCTAACGTCGAATCGATGTTCTAAGATCTCACCAATCCGTTGTCTCTATTCTTTCAGGATCAGCCGAGTATCTTAATTTAAGTTTTTCAACATCTGTACTTTACGGACCTCCTCGTCTTCGATCGTCTTTGAACGGATTTTTTTTAACCAGATCGTTCTCACCGAGGTCTGCCAGGTCAAGTTTCACTTTTCTATATTACAATATTTCATGATATGATGCTACTTTCTCTACATACCTGAAGTATGTAGAAACTAGAAACATTGTCTAGCCTCTCATCCAGAGCGCAGTGTTGTTTGAGCCCCTTGTACTGTAGTCTTGGAAAATATAGCTGATGGACGAAAGATTGATTTATACAACATGGGTCTCATCCACACCACGTGCCGTCCCAACTCTGTGGGGATCACTCCGGGATGAAGCGTATTTGTCGTCACACCAGTGCCTGTACAGGTAAGTACGGAAAAAGCCTAGCTTAATTAGTATCTAACATGCTACCAAACATGCAACATTTATTTACATAACCTAGCTCGAGCGATCCATTTGATAACCTTACCAAACACTTTGTGTTGCTGAGTTTTGTTTTCTTGAGTAACGACGTGTATCCATCTATATAGCTTGTACATCGAAATTAAGTTTTATCATTTTAACAAGAGTGCAAATATTAAGTTATTTAGAAATTAGATAATTAAATGCTTGCAGAATAAATAATGATCAATGATTACCGTGTAGACGTTCGCTGAGTTCCTTTGTGAAGAGCACATTAGCAAGTTTACTCTGAACACATGCAGCCAGAATAGTCTTTTTCACTATTGATATCATCAAAGCTGATTTTACCTCCTTGTGAACGAAAATAAAATAAATCACAATAAAATGTGTTATAAATGCGCATTCCACCCATACAATAATGATTGGAGAGACTTTGATATAAATATTGGGTTTGTTTTTTTAACCAATTGATACAAGTGTTGTATGGTTTTATGAACATAGCTAAGCTACTGAGTGACATGTTTTCCAAATATCTATACTACAGTCTATAAATTCAACCAGCATTGAAGGGTTGTAATGTTATCAAATACGCGTATTTGGGTAATTCGAAAATTATTTGAAATCGGACATTTTCCACCCCTGAAAGATCCAGCGTTGATGAGATTAATAAGGTAAAGATTGATTACAAAAGTCTGAACAAAAAAATAACAAAAAAAACTGCGAATATGAACCACATTAATGAAGTGCAATGTAGATGAAATATTGATGATTCTACAGGGAGAATATTTCTTAATTAGCTCCAATAGTAGATTTGTCAACAGGAAATGCGAGATGATTCACCACAAATTGCATCTCGTATCCATCTTCGGACTTCCATTTGGGACACATCACGATACCTACGAAAGGGACATGCCCTTATTACGTAGCAGATTATCTTTATAGTGTTTTGATATTTCATTATTTCAGGAAAAAACAAATGGAGAAGTTTTAATCAGAGTTTCAATTACAAATGGAAACATCACAGTATCGTTTGAATATACAATAAGATCTATCGTCATAAAACCGACACGGTAGGTCGTTAACGTTTTCTGGCCTAACGGCCATACAGACATGTTAAAAGGAACAAATCCTCGATACCTCATGGGTTACGATCACTTTAGCTCTCTATACCTCTGGAGCATGTCATGGCAAAATTGAAGTAATTTGATCGGTTCTAGAAGAAAAAATCGTCAATATCTGAATCATCGAAGTTTTACGGTTATGTATATGTTATGTTGTGTATATTCTAATATGATCTAGATTTTGTTTTATCAGAAACCATTAACTCTGAAATTGCATTTTTTTTCACTTTTAATATGATATATAAGACAACATGGATACAAGATCTATAAATGATATCAACCTATTTACATATTTAACGCGGTAAGTTGGTCACATTATCTTTTCATGCATCAAAAAGAATATTACATTTTAGAGATTGTAAACAAACACACAAGTGAATAGCACATTGTAATAATTTAGCTTTAGCTACAGTAGCGCCAAACAATGAAGTAAAATGCATCATACGACTGTTCCGTCCTTCTAGGACTCGTTAGTCATTCTAAGGGCCTAAGTCTTGAAGCCTAGTAGGCGACTGATGAAAATCCGAAGAGATCGAAAAAGTCCAAATTTAGACGGGGAGGTGAAACAGTCTCTAAATAAAATCAATTTCGTATCATTCATATGTCAGCTGTCTATATTCTGAACCGTGCCATTATTCGATATTATTCTGCTCACTCGGAACCCATTCAATGCTATAACTATACAAACAATATAAAACAACAGGTCCAATGGGCCTGTAGCGCTCCACAAGTCAAATAGCATGCCTCTTGGCCTTTTAGTTCATGAGAAGTCGTTTAAATATTTGAACAAATTTGACTCTTGTGACCTTAAATAGAAGCCAACGTCATTTTTTTCCAAACTTTGTTGGCCTTCATCCTAGGAATATACAAACCATATATCAAAACTTTCGATCAATTGGTTATTGAGAAGGAGTTATTTAAAGAAAAAAAACGTTAACGCCGAACACCGGACGACGGACGGCCGACGCAGGATCCAATTTCACGATATCAGACGAGATGCTGATAAGAAAGGAAAACAGATTTCCTAACAGAACTGTTCAGCTTCTTGTGTGAATCTTTTTGCAATGTTAGGTAATTTCCATTGCGACTTTCGTAAGTGTCACACAATCCTTATTTTCACTTTAGTAGATATGGGAACAATACACTATAAACGTGAGTGCTGTCGCAATGCATTAAGCAGCAAAACAAGATTTTAAGACGGAGACCTTTGTCATGTGTCAATCTTAATTTTAATACGAAATGTGATAAATCGTAACAAAACAATATAACACTAATACTGAATAAATTATATACATGTATTTAATAAACCAGTACAGAACGCAAAAAAGGGGCGTCTCATGAGACTACCTTATAGAATCGACGTCAGTTTCCAATAAAAAGCCCTGTACCTATCAAGTATATTCAGTTCTATCTAATATCGGCCCAGTATGATAAATTTTATCAAATGTTTCTCCTCCTTCCTATAAATGGTTCCTAGTATGACATGTACGATTCAAAATATACACAATAAATGTCCTTGGCGTTCTTTTGAAATCGTTATTGAAAAAATTCAGTAAAATATACACGTAAAGGGACTAGCACACTTGATTGATTTAGAATCAATATATAAGAGCAATGAATTTATCATCATACAACAGATTCGTCTCTCTAGGATTAGTTCATGATTCTATTTTTACCTTGACATCCATCTGCGTTTTGACTTCAATTTCTATCCATTTGGATTTTCCTTGGTAACCTCCTAGGTTCAAACATTAGGGCCATTCAAATCACTGCGTCTTTGAAGGACGAAACATTTGTTTGAAGTAGTATAATTTATCATTTGGCTCTACAGTATCTACAATTCTTAATTGTTTTATCGCTGCTATTCACCAGTGTGTCTTTTGCACACTTTTGTAGACAGTCGCTGTATAGCTAGAAGTTCTACATTGTAAATTTATTATTGTGAATGTTAATCCACAGTAGAAAAAATCCTGCACTCCGGTACAGAAATACATTACAAAAACGGAACGTTCTGTAATATACGAACATGTGGAAATACACAAAATATTCTAAGTGTTTAGATATATCATTCATGTTGATTTCATGACTCAGATTATCACTCCATCCTATCTGCGTGCTCCAGCAACCATTTCCTCTGAGATCTGCCAAAGCCGTTTCGCATCCTCCATATTCAATGCATCCTTTGATGGTTGTTGTTCTTTGCAGTCACTAATGTAAACAAAACAAACGAATCCAAAGAAAGTTACTATCCACAAAGAATGTATCACTTTGCAAGAAATGGACTCACTGAAAATTACGTTTTCATCTTTGTAATATAGTTTAAAATGTACAATTGTTTCATCTGCTATCTTTATTGAGAATATAAGTGTCTTTATTACGATTATGTTAGGCTTCTTTCTATTCTATTTATTATTTATTTAGTTATCGGTTGGTTTTGTTTTCTTTTTCCGATTAAAGAGTTTAAATCATTAGTGCAGTTTAGAATAATTTTAACTCGGTTGTAGAATTTGTGGGAAAATCCAGTGTATGGATAGCACATACAGATCTCACTTTCCTAATAATAAACATGATATAAGATTGAGAAAATTTGAATTTCTTGTCTTTAGACCCAATTTTATTTGTCAGATAACAGTGTTATTGTTATCAAAACAAGGTAGACACTGAGTTATTACTATACATACCTGAAGTATTTACCAGAAACATGCTCCAGCTGTTCGTCTAAAGCGCAGTGCAGAGTTGTCTGGGCACCTTGTACTGGAGTCTTTAGGAAAATTGTAAATGGGCGAAGTAACGTAAACAGGACGGAAGGAACCCTAGCCTCCACATGTCTCACCAGCTCTGTCTCAATTACTCCGGGATGGAGCGTGTTTACCGTCACATCGCTACCTGCACGTGTAATTGGGTGATACCTATTTTTTTCAAATTTGTCATTTATTCTTAAAATCTCGAAATTAACAATGCTAAGTAGTTTTATCTTGCAAAGTCGAATGTTTTGCTAGATTTTGTTTAAACTTTTTTATTTCTTATTTTTTCGGGACTAGCCAATCTTTCACACCAATTCCAAATGGACATTATTCCAATTTGGTTTGAAAGATTTTTGCTACTTCTAGACGTCTGGAGTGAAACAGCTTTTTAATAGGGGATATTCTTTGTCGAAACAAGCTTTTAGCTTTTATTTTGTTTTATGCGAAATAGCTTTTACCATACTAATATTGTTCCAGTGCATGATTACCTTGTAGACGTTGGCTGAGTTCCCTTGTGAAGAGCACATTAGCTAGTTTACTCTGAGCATACGCAGCCATTGGAGAGTAGCTTTTTTCACTATTGATATCATCAAAGTGGATTTTTCCTCCTAAAAAGAAATCATTGATGTTTTTGGTACTTGATGCAGACCTTAATTTAATCAGTTATATATTTCTAACATTTTATCAAAATATCTCATGCAGTCAAAACTTTAATCAATTAAGTAATTTCCTATATGTAAAAGTGTTTCAATTTCCTTTTAGTTTTTTTTAAGATTAACGGTTTGAGAATAAAAAAAGCAAAATGCAAATTACTGTAATGTATTAGTGCAGAAACGTTGATGATCCGAGAAGGAGCAGATGTCTTTATTTTGTCTAGTAACAGATTTGTCAACAGGAAATGGCCAAGGTGGTTTGTCGCAAACTGCATCTCGTATCCATCTTCGGACTTCAATTTAGGACACATCATCACACCTAACGAAAGGCAATCACGATAAACAGTAACATGTGTCACATTGTTGCTAAATGTTGTGAAGATGACAAAGATTTGGATCGAATAATACTTGTAAATCAACCTTGAAATCACTTGCTTTATTGTATTTACATAATACCTAATTTCAACAGATTTCAAGCTAACATAATTAAAAAAAAACATTTGAAATTTCTGTAATTAAATTCCAGGGGTGCAGAGAGCGAAAGTGATGGTAACCCTCGGTGTATCGAGGATGGTCCCAGAAGTGCATAGAGCGAAAGTGATGGTAACCCCCGGTGTATCGAGGATGGTTCCAAGGGTGCAGAGAGCGAATGTGATGGTAACCCCCGGTGTATCGAGGATGGTCCCAGAAGTGCAGAGAGCGAAAGTGATGGTAACCCTCGGTGTATCGAGGATGGTCCCAGAAGTGCAGAGAGCGAAAGTGATGGTAACCCCTGGTGTATCGAGGATGGTTCCAAGGGTGCAGAGAGCGAAAGTGATGGTAACCCCCGGTGTATCGAGGATGGTCCCAGAAGTGCAGAGAGCGAAAGTGATGGTAACCCCTGGTGTATCGAGGATGGTTCCAAGGGTGCAGAGAGCGAAAGTGATTGTAACCCCTGGTGTATCGAGGATGGTTCCAGGGGTGAAGAGAGTGAAGGTGATGGTAACCCCTGGAGTATCATCCTATGGTTTTGTCTGTGTGTTCATAATCGACTTCACATGCAATCCATTCACATTTGAACACTTATAATCTTACCAGCATTGTTGATGAGAATATTAATTCTTTCTTCATTCTTTAAGATGACATCTGCGAATTTCCTCACAGAGTCTAAAGAGGCGAGGTCCAGACGCTCTACACTCACGTCACTGTTTCCTGAGAACATTTTGACGATATCTGCTGCTTTAGTAGCCCGCCCTATATCACGACATGCCATGATCACCCGGGCTCCTGAAATAGTTTCTCATTTTTAATACTTTTATCCCAAACTTGACATATGCCATGCTTGAGGCTCAACCTTAAAAACCTTTGTAACTTACTTTTATGAAGTTGGTCATTTATCTGCATAAAAACCTTTCAAGGTCAGCGATACAATTGTCATGACCGCGATCTTATGTTTATTCGGCAAATCTTCTACCATAAAGCAATGATACGTTTGTTACAAACATATAATACTGAAGATCATATAGCTAAAAACAGAATGAGTACCTTCAGCAGACAATTTCCTGGTCTTGCAAAGATTTACAAGACATTTACAGGGAGTTTATAAGTCTTTTCGAGGGTGTTTATAAAGCATTTCCAGGTAGTTTACAATGCATTTCCAAGGTGTTTACAAAGCATTTACAGGGTGATTACAAAGCATTTACAGGGTGTTTACATAGCATTTATAGGGTGTTTACAAAGCATTTACAGGGTGTTTATATAGCATTTACAGGGTGTATACATAGCCTTTACAAGGTGTTTACAAAGCATGTACCGGGTGTTTACAAAGCCTTTGCAAGGTGTTTACAAAGCATTTACCGGGTGTTTACAAAGCATTTATAGGGTGTTTACAAAGCATTTACAGGGTGATTACAAAGCATTTACAGGGTGTTTACATAGCATTTACAGGGTGTTAACAAAGCCTTTACAAGGTGTTTACAAAGCATTTACCGGTTGTTTACAAAGCATTTATAGGGTGTTTACAAAGCATTTACAGGGTGATTACAAAGCATTTACAGGGTGTTTACAAAGCATTTACAGGGTGATTACAAAGCATTTATATGGTGTTTACAAAGCATTTATAGGGTGTTTACATAGCATTTACATGGTGTTTACAAAGCCTTTACAGGGTGTTTACATAGCATTTACAGGGTGTTAACAAAGCCTTTACAGGGTGTTTACATAGCATTAACACGGTGTTAACATAGCATTTACAGGGTGTTTACAAAGCATTTATAGGGTGTTTACAAAGCATTTATAAGGTGTTTACAAAGCATTTACAGGGTGTTAACAAAGCCTTTACAGGGTGTTTACATAGCATTTACAGAGTGTTAACAAAGCCTTTACAGGGTGTTTATATAGCATTTACAGGGTGTTAACAAAGCATGTATAAGGTGTTTACAAAGCATTTATAAGGTGTTTACATAGCATTTATAGGGTGTTTACAAAGCATTTACAGGGTGTTTACATAGCATTTACAGGGTGTTAACAAAGCCTTTACAAGGTGTTTACAAAGCATTTACCGGTTGTTTACAAAGCATTTATAGGGTGTTTACAAAGCATTTACAGGGTGATTACAAAGCATTTACAGGGTGTTTACAAAGCATTTACAGGGTGATTACAAAGCATTTATATGGTGTTTACAAAGCATTTATAGGGTGTTTACATAGCATTTACATGGTGTTTACAAAGCCTTTACAGGGTGTTTATATAGCATTTACAGGGTGTTAACAAAGCATGTATAAGGTGTTTACAAAGCATTTATAAGGTGTTTACATAGCATTTATAGGGTGTTTACAAAGCATTTACAGGGTGTTTACATAGCATTTACAGGGTGTTAACAAAGCCTTTACAAGGTGTTTACAAAGCATTTACCGGTTGTTTACAAAGCATTTATAGGGTGTTTACAAAGCATTTACAGGGTGATTACAAAGCATTTACAGGGTGTTTACAAAGCATTTACAGGGTGATTACAAAGCATTTATATGGTGTTTACAAAGCATTTATAGGGTGTTTACATAGCATTTACATGGTGTTTACAAAGCCTTTACAGGGTGTTTACATAGCATTTACAGGGTGTTAACAAAGCCTTTACAGGGTGTTTACATAGCATTAACACGGTGTTAACATAGCATTTACAGGGTGTTTACAAAGCATTTATAGGGTGTTTACAAAGCATTTATAAGGTGTTTACAAAGCATTTACAGGGTGTTAACAAAGCCTTTACAGGGTGTTTACATAGCATTTACAGAGTGTTAACAAAGCCTTTACAGGGTGTTTATATAGCATTTACAGGGTGTTAACAAAGCATGTATAAGGTGTTTACAAAGCATTTATAAGGTGTTTACATAGCATTTATAGGGTGTTTACAAAGCATTTACAGGGTGTTTACAAAGCATTTATAGGGTGTGTTAAGGGGATTATGATACAGAATACATTAAGGTCTTAATTCTAGCATATCAACATCGATAGTAACAAAACGCCTATCTATAGCACACTGCTTCGTTAGTGGTGACAGTCCCTATGTGGCCAAGTACTGGTAAAGATCTTACCTCTAGCAGACAATCCCTGTGTGGCTGTGTACTGATAAAGATCTTACCTCTAGCAGACAATCCCTGTGTGGCTGTGTAGGTATAAAGATCTTACCTCTAGCAGACAATCCCTGCGTGGCTGTGTATGTATAAAGATCTTGCCTCTAGCAGACAATCCCTGTGTGGCTGTGTACTGATAAAGAGCTTACCTCTAGCAGACAATCTCTGTGTGGCTGAGTACCGATAAAGGGCTTACCTCTAGCAGACAATCCCTGTGTGGCTGTGTAGGTATAAAGATCTTACCTCTAGCAGACAATCCCTGCGTGGCTGTGTATGTATAAAGATCTTGCCTCTAGCAGACAATCCCTGTGTGGCTGTGTACTGATAAAGAGCTTACCTCTAGCAGACAATCTCTGTGTGGCTGAGTACTGATAAAGAGCTTACCTCTAGCAGACAATCCCTGTGTGGCTGTGTATGTATAAAGAGCTTACCTCTAGCAGACAATCCCTGTGTGGCTGTGTATGTATAAAGATCTTACCTCTAGCAGACAATCCCTGTGTGGCTGTGTATGTATAAAGATCTTACCTCTAGCAGACAATCCCTGTGTGGCTGTGTATGTATAAAGATCTTACCTCTAGCAGACAATCCCTGTGTGGCTGTGTACTGATAAAGAGCTTACCTCTAGCAGACAATCCCTGTGTGGCCGAGTATGTATAAAGATCTTACCTCTAGCAGACAATCCCTGTGTGGCTGTGTACTGATAAAGAGCTTACCTCTAGCAGACAATCCCTGTGTGGCTGTGTATGTATAAAGAGCTTACCTCTAGCAGACAATCCCTGTGTGGCTGTGTATGTATAAAGATCTTACCTCTAGCAGACAATCCCTGTGTGGCTGTGTATGTATAAAGATCTTACCTCTAGCAGACAATCCCTGTGTGGCTGTGTACTGATAAAGAGCTTACCTCTAGCAGACAATCCCTGTGTGGCTGTGTATGTATAAAGAGCTTACCTCTAGCAGACAATCCCTGTGTGGCTGTGTATGTATAAAGATCTTACCTCTAGCAGACAATCCCTGTGTGGCTGTGTATGTATAAAGATCTTACCTCTAGCAGACAATCCCTGTGTGGCTGTGTATGTATAAAGATCTTACCTCTAGCAGACAATCCCTGTGTGGCTGTGTATGTATAAAGATCTTACCTCTAGCAGACAATTCCTGTGTGGCTGAATATGTATAAAGATCTTACCTCTAGCAGACAATCCCTGTGTGGCTGTGTACTGATAAAGAGCTTACCTCTAGCAGACAATTCCTGTGTGGCTGAGTAAGTATAAAGATCTTACCTCTAGCAGACAATTCCTTGGCCGTCTCCAGACTGATACCAGTGTTACATCCGGTAATGATGACAGTCTTTCCATCCAGACGTTTCTTGGAGACGCATACACCACCAGCCAAGTAACGTCGCAGTAGAATGACGCTGATGACTGAGGACCAAGGTAGCACATAGATCAAACAATCCATTTATATATGAATATACAATAAATTAAACATCGATTGATATTACTGTTAAAATAGATCATTTCAGACATAAAGGGAATTCAGGAGCGTCGATATATTAAGATTAATTAAACGAGTTCAATAATTTGACATGTTACGAGCATTCCAGCAAGTGACATATACAATTATATAACAAACTGATAAATTACATATATAACGTTCTGTTTGTCACATTGCCCGCACTTCCGGGAAATAATCGAAAGCTTACAGATCAGTTTCCCTATAGAACAATTGTATATATTTATTTCAACGCGGACGGTACGTTTTTTTTTCAGTATCGAGACCATTATAAGATGTTATCAAAATGTGACTTATCTATGACGTCACAGTAGTGTCATTATACGTGTGTCTTACGATATTTATAACATAGCCGCGTGACATTAACACGACAAATCAATGTGTTAAAATTTTAGTTCGTAAGGGTTCATAACTGCACATATTTTATGTTAAACATCCAGAACTTAGTATATAATTTATTTTGCTCGTTTTACAGTTTCGTTTCCAGGTATACCCATATGGTCATCGAAAGGCACACAGCAATGTTCTATATTTGTTTCCAAATATGTTAAAATTGAACTCTGTCGATGACTCATGTTTTCTATCGTCGATATTCATACAAATTTTACTGACATAATAACACTTATAATGACGTTTTTCTCTGCTTATTTGCACCTCCCAATTTTATCAATTAGTCTGTTGCCGAGGTCACCAATCAGAGTGCAGCGGCAAAATTTTTACTCCGATCGATTAGCAATCCTGCGGATTCAACTTGGCGAAATATAAATCGAGCCAACCCATGTGTAGGCAATCATGCATGCAGAGGTTACGCTCAGAGTCCAGTTGGGTTTAATTCTAGTGTTTGATTCTTGTGCCATAGTGTTTAAATAATAACCGAGCAAGCTTACCTGATCCGACAACTGTCGAAATCAACACTTTGTGATCTGCAATTAAATCAATTGCCTCAACTATACCTGCCGATTCCATTTAATACCAAAAATTACAGATCCGTTTTTAACTTGTACCTTCAACTTCCTTTTAGCTGTAGAGGGGTCGTCTCGAAACACATCGCGTAGCGGTGTGCTTGATTGAGAATCGTCCCTCGATTAGCAGATTAACGGCCTAAACATTAAATATGCATTTTTGATATAAACTGTGACATGAAAACAGAACACATAGAGTGTAAAATTGTTCTTATAGAACGAAGTTTTTTTTTTGTCTCAAAAATCTCATTCTCACTTCAGAAAAATATTCCGTTAAAAACAGATATCCACAACGAATTTCTTATCGAATGCTCGTCACCGAAGAACACTTTGTTAAACTGTAGTAGATAGTGCTATATATCTCAACATCGGTAGGAATTTCTCTGTACTTTAAACGTCGAGTAATACATTAGGTCATCTTTAAAAACTCGTTAGACCACTCCAGACAAACCAACCACAAATTCCACTCATCCTTCAGGCTGTTGTCAGTAAATCCTCGTTAAAGTTCATGGTATGCTTGTTTGATGTCGTCTTTCAAGAAATGCTTTCTTATCAATAATGAATTGTAAGTACGTCATTAGATTTTACTCCTGAAATGGAAGTGAAATATTTATAAAATTTGTTTGAACCCATAATATCTGTAGGAAAACAAGTGTTTATAAGATACGAATGCCCCCGTTCCAGACTGTTTGCATAAGTTGTTCATTGTGACCTTTGACTCTTCAACAGTGACCGATGACCTCCTTGATATGATGAATTGTAGAACTTGATATTATGATACCAAAGGGTGGTTATCAACCAAATTATATATATTGAGAGATTTTAAGAAATTACATTGATCCAGAACGAGACACGACGGGTGACGGTGACGGAACGGAGCGGACGGACGGACATAAGTAACACACTATATCCTGCCTTCCTAAATATAACACATCAGCGGCATAAAAATACCAGAAAAGTTAACACTCCTAACTATGACAGTGGTTGTTTTAATGAAAAACCAAAAACATCCAGCACAAATTGCCATGTGATCAAACAAACTTGTGGATATTTAATTGTCTAACTTCAAACTCAATATTAATCAAGGTCAATTGATTCCATAAGACAGACGCGTTTTTCCCTGACTCGACGTCAAACGAAACACAAATTAAGCCACGTTATATGAGGTTGCTAAATGAAAATCTGCTAGCGACAGATTGTTTTCACATATGACCGTTCATTGGTGAGATGCAACCATTCGTCTGATTGGATAACCCTTCATGAGGAGGAGTCTGACGGCTACATCTTCCGAAGTACACTTCCGGCATATATCAGCTATAGTTCCGGTTTCCGCCGTTGGGAATAAGTTTACAAGTCTAGACACGGCCTCGGTAAACTCTCGCTGAACAACACATTCCTTAACCTTCCGTATTTTCTCATTAAATTTTTCCTCAAGTTCCTCAAATTGTCGTTTCTGTCGCTCTTTCTCCATGTTGGCTTGTTCGGTGACTCGCAATAATCTACCCATACGATAAGCGTCGATATGAGTATTATCAAGTTTCTTCTTCGTCAAAATGGAAATCATGACCAAAATAGCGAGACCTACTACAGAAATCACAATGTAATACCAGTAATTTGTTAACCAAGTTTTGATATCCTCTAAACTATCATCGTTAAACATTTTTCCAAGTCGTTTTATGACATCGTTAGGGTTATTAAGGATACATTGGTGATCTTTGTTACAAACGCCGGTATTGCTGTAGCATGTTTCACCAGCATCTTTGAAAAGGATCTCACCGGAAGTCCCTAGAAGACCAAAATTATGTGCGGGATGGCATTTTGTAGAGTTGTTGGAACGACAACACAGCATACACATGCTTTCGTCATCTTCAGTACAATGACATGCGAACATGCCTCTCGACTCGCATATACTTCTAACACATGAACCATCCTTGCACGTTTTCTTTCCATCGTCACAGGTAGCGCCATCTAGTGAAAACGACACGTCGGGACAATCTTCGCTGGTTCCATCGCAGAACGACTCTTCTTTACACTGAGATGCCTCAGAACATTTGTGCCTTTTAGCTGCTGGAATATAGGTGCAATTCTTATTGCAACATGGAGAGAGTGTCCAAGAGCAAATTCTACCCTGATCTCTCCGCAAAGTGCACGGCCTATCGACTTCATTTGTGACATCAGAAGGGACGCAGCACAAATCACTATAGAAAGCACATATTCTGGAACTGCCGCAATCACACTCTTCCCCTGCCTCTACCATACCGTTGCCACAAACTGGTCCAACTTCAGTTCGCAGACAGGTACCCTTGTTTACAATGACCGGATAGATTTGACTTAAACTACAACTTGAAAACTGATTGTTATTTGGTTTGGAACCATCAGCTGCATAAGGATACATTATATAGTTCCCCATCTGGTTCCCTGGTGCACAAATCAAGTTCGTCGCATCGTCATGATTGCTACCGAAACTATGTCCAAATTCATGCGCTAGCGTCAGGGCTGCTCGGTAGCTCGGTACTCTACTTCCGTAACTTAACATGGTTACAAGAGCTGTATTAAAGTTGAATATTTCCCCAGACAAACTAATTCGTGTCTGACATATTCCACCAGGAGGTCCAAAGACATCAGAATTTCCAATCCACGCGAGGCCAACAATTCCGTCTTCAAAGTCGCGGAACGTGAACGCTACGCCGAGGCAGAAATCGTCGAAATTATATTTAGAAAATTGGTTGAGGTATTCATAGACGTCAGTGTTTTCAGCCATTCTGTAATCTTTCTCCGTTTCGTTAGTGTATATTGTGATTGCTGTGATAGTAAAACCCACATTGTCGCCTTTACTATCTCCGTCAAAGTCAGTACTTCTGAAAATATGATCTGCACTTCCCACAAGGTACAGTATTTCAGCGATAGTTTGAAAACGCGAGGACTGGCCCACGTTGATAAAGAATGTATGATCAACGACTACATGGAGTGAACATGAATACGAGAAAATCGCTGATCGTTTTGCTCTGGAACTTTTGTTTCGAGCACTGGTCAAAACCCTCGGCGCTTGAATTTCTGTGCTGTTCATAGTTTGACAATGTTTCTTTTGTTTAAATTGAACAGAATCTTTTTGGTCCACCAAATCCACTTTCTTATAAATGATACATATTTCATAAGAACTGTTTTCTATCAGGATATCCGAGATATACTTAGACATAGGTTCTATATAAAACACTTCGCCTTCAATCTGTACAATACCGTCAAATGACCCTCCGTGTATTTTTCCAAATACGTACGAGCTTTTTACTCCCTCGACTCTCCCAGATAACACTGAAGCTATTCCCATAGCTGAGAGCTGACTGCCAAACCACACCGACCCTCCCATAGTTACAGTCAAAACAGGCGACAAGACACTTCTGTCTCGATTCAGAATCAAAGTAAAATTCTTCTCGTATGCAGTGAATCTGATTATCTTATCGGCATAAGTATGGTCCGTTTTAGTTGACGATGGCTTGTGGTCTGAAATATTCAGCACAACAGTTTTGTAGTCTTTTACGAAAGCTCGAATATTCTCGTCTGTTCTCTCATTGTTCATTTCCTTTCCATGAGAAACAGTTTGTTTCCACAAAAATGCGGAGTTAGATTTGTACTCGTTATGAAAGCAATCGACATTTGATATATCATTTATAAACGCTAATGATACAGTGAAGATGAGAAGATATGAAAACATGTTAAAAGTTCAATCGGAATGTATGTGCTACCGATGCTGCAGTGGAATGCGTATCACCTCCTGCCTCTTCATAATTTCCCGGAACGTTCACTATACCGCAATGCATGCCGGGAGGGAAAATAAACAGAAAAACTTAAAATAAAAAAATCATTCCGGACCAGACCGAAAAAAAAAAAAAAAAAATCCTGACCAGTTTTGAAAGAAATTTGAAATTACTGACTGACTAAGACATTGCTTCATTGTTGTAAAAATTACATTTTGGTTCATCTTATCGTGCTCTCTGTTGCTGTTATTGGTAATTTACTTCTTTTTAAGATTTTCTCCCGGAAAAAATTCAATATCTATGCCCAAATAGTTGGGAAGTAAGCCTTTTTAGGTCTGAAAATCCGTACAAAATAATTGATTAAGTACATAAGATACTCAAATGAGCGTTTTCTTCAACAAATCATGGACGACTGCTTTAAGATCCGGATCACTGGTCCCGTGTCCTACTTGCTTGTTACAACAAATGTTTTATATCCTGTTTTCGAAATCGACGACTTCTGAATGAAAATGAACAGCAATATTTGTATCATAGATCATTTATTTGGGAATAACTGTACTTATTTCCTTGTCCAGGATGGAAACATTACGTTTCGTAATTTATCTAAATCGTTCTGTTCTTCTAAACCGGTAATTTAAATATCTTATTTGGTGTAAATTCTGATAGAGTAGCTGAGCGCAGGTACCGATGCTTAGCTGAAGCTACTTGTTTAGCATGTCACATCAATATACATATCTATAATGAGCAGATTTACCGACTAGGTTATCACGTCTACACTGAGTATATCTGTAATGAATAACAGGATTGCTCACCCCAGTCGATTTTAGTATCAAAATATGTCGCACACGTGTCCACCAATCCAAGAAAGCGAACCCTGCAGGCTGTTCAGTGACACGATAAATATCTCAGTAGTACAGCATTGAATGTTCTCTGATTCGGGATATGTTTCATGATTTTGGTGACACATTTTATTCCTTCTCGTAGTTTTTTTTGAGTTATGTATATCTTGCTGATGAAATGTTTAGCTAGATACATATATGTGAAGACTGTTGCCAATTTTCCATGCTTAACTCACACATGTACGTTATTTTATTGAACAATAATATCAGAAATAATTAACAATATACACATTTGTTTTCAGGACTTTCCAGAAGATGATGTTTATTTGACAAGTAATGGAAAAGTGATCCATTTTGATGATATTCTACAATCTGGTAGAGTGTACCATGTCATCCCAAGGCTACTGGGGGGCAAAGGAGGTATTCTATATCACACAGCTACAGTATATATCACTGAGAATGTTAAAATGCTAGACTGGAAACATGGTTTAAAACTTTTTATTTTGAGTAAATGGAAGTGGTCTACCAGTTATGTGAACTTAGATACAATATGTTGTGCCATATTTATTTCTCATCATAAAACTAGATTTTTAAAGTTTTATCTGATAAAAGATTTTTAGTGAATGATTTTGCTTAATTTTTATCAGAATTTTAAGTATTCTTTTAAATCTAATTTAGAATATTTCAGGGCTCTCAATCTGCCAGATTTGGGGCCGAATCCCAATGCAAAATAGTATCTTTTTTACCCAATTTAGACCCCAAGTTTTCCCAATTCTAAGGAAAACACCATTATTTTTCCCAATTCTAAGGGCCCCAGGCCCCAGTCCCAAAATGGGATGTGAGAGCCCTGTATTATATCATTATAACTGATGTAAAGATGTGTATTATTAAATTTATCTTTTCACAGGGTTTGGTTCCATGCTGCGTGCCATTGGAGCCCAGATTGAGAAAACCACCAACCACGAAGCATGTCGAGACTTGAGTGGAAGGCGTATGAGAGATGTTAATAACGAAAAACAGTAAGGGAAAAAATCACTGACAAAAACTGGCAGAAATGAATTGTATCACACTGATATGTAACATGTCTCTTTGGTGATATATGATTTTGTACAATTCATGTGTATACTTATGAAATCATGTGATGAAGAAGCTCATGTGATCTAGTTGATTGCATCACTTGGTATTGAAAATATTTGCAGTTCTCAATATATGTAACAGAAGTTTCTGAACCATAATGTTTTTAAATCATGTTTTGAACTTCACAAACAATATCACATATAGTTAATTAAAATACTCATATTGGTACAGTGTTTTTATGATTTTCTTGATCTAAGGTTAAAGGAATGGATTGGAAAGAAAGCTCAAAAGGAGAAGGAAGAGGAAGAAAAAAGACAGGAGAGACTGGCCAAAAGACGAGCTATGCCGAATCATAAATTTGATGATCCACAGTACGATCAACAAAAAAATCTGGTTGCTGAAAATTTAGAGAATGCTCTGCAAAAAGGTAAAACTTTAGTCGTTTTTGGTGAAATTGTGATAATTGAGAAAACAGAATACATGTTAACAGTGGTTCTGATGTATTTTAAGTCATTGGAATTATATTATATGTTGATACATTTTCATTACCTCTGAGGTCACACTCACTATCACACTCTGCACCCCTGAAACATTTCACCACGAAGTTGAATGCACAAGAGAAGTAATTTGATTGGTCTAGAGTGAGTTTCAGTAAAGAAAAACTGACCAATCACAGCCTGATTCATATCTTTGAAGATTACAAAGGAGTGACACACAACTTCAAAGCCACTACATCATACTGTTATTTGGCCACAAAATTTATTTGATATGTATGGAAACTTCAATTTTGCCATTAAATGTTCCAGGGGTGAGAGAGCACAACACCTGGAGTATTGAGGATGATTTTGACAACACATATTTTTGTCAGGAAGATTTGTTGAAGCATGTGTTGTGTCATGGTTTCCATTTCCATTCTTCATATCTATTCCTTTCATTTCAATCTCAGTGAAAGATGAATACGTACTGTAATTCTGTCTGTTTTGTTGTGTGATTAAAAAGGACTTTTGCGATTTATATAATCTGTGTACATGGTCAACCATTTCCAGCATTCCCTGTTGTTTTTTGTTTTTATTTTGTTTTTTATTTTGTTTTTTTTTTTTTTAACGTTACAATTTATTTAACAGGGTTGCAAAAGGCACAAACTTTGTCAGGTCCATCACACAGTCTTGGAGCAGCCCCAGTTTCCTCCAGTTCCTCTGGGTGTCGGAAAAGGACGGCAGAATCACATCCACACAAATCGGCTAAAGTGAAAAAAGCCACAGAGTGGTAGGTTTGATGTATAGAAATGTCATAGACATTTCATATACATTTAGAAAGACAAACATTACAAATTTCCACACCTCATGCATATTTAATCATGCATATTCATATGTTTAAATGATCCTTTTGTAAGTCATTGTAGTAATTGAGCAGTTTAATTACTTGTCTTATAGGTAAATGGTTAGAAAGAATGGAACAAAGCATTGCATGGAAAGTAAGAACTAAATCTTTCGAAATGAATATTCAAACCAAAGTTTTCTTTAAAGCAGTGTTTGGAGGGTTAATATATTTTTTTCTTTTACATGAATTAGTCCTTTGAAAGTGGATATTAAACTGATCATAGATTTTACAACAGAACATTTCATAGAGAGAAAATCAGAGTATTTATGTAAAACACTTCTATAGCACCTTACAGAATTTTGGTAAAACTAGTGACTATTTTTCAGGCTTGGTATTGACATGGAAGATCTGAGTGATAGTGATCCAGATGGAGATGATATGTCTTGTACAATGTCAAGAAAGGTGTCCCAAGATTCCAGATCAAACAACAGTGATACACAATGTAAAGACAATGGTGAACAGGAAACAGATGCTATAAAGCACTCACCTGAAAGTGATTTTAACTGTACAGAAAATGACACAAACAAGAATTCAGAGGATTCAAACACCGGAAAGACTGACACAGTAAAAGACAGTAATTCAAGTAGCAGTAAAAACAGCCTGCTAAAAGCATTAGGGGAAGTTCCACCAAAACACAAAGAAGCATTGCAGCAGGAGAAGGAATCAGAGCAAGTGAGAATGCTAAATCTTTGAATTTTATCAAAATTGATATTTGTGATACACACATATTTTTCTTTTAATTTCAATCAAGAAATATGAAATTTATATGTATGGAAAAGGAGGTGTAAAATCTTATTATTAAAAGATGTTCCATATATTTTCTCAATCATGACTGACAAACTTTATTGGAGGGAAAATGTTTCATTTCTTATTTTTCTGATTAAGTAGGTTTGTTTGCAAAATGCCTGAGTTATCTCCCTTTATGCAGTAAACAGTGGATGAAAAAGTCTGTTCATAACAAGAAAAATGAAGTACATTTGAAAAGAGTGTTTTGAAGATGGTGATTTTTTATGGTTGCTGATCTAGAGATGGTATTTAAACTTTCTGATACTTTCTGTTTAAGTGACCTGCCTTTATTTCTGCTTTGCAGGACGAACCATTGGATCTTGACAGTATTTCATCTGTTCAGGAGCTTGAGGCTTTAAGTCTGGACAAGTTGAAGAAGGAGTTGATGGCCAGAGGAATGAAATGTGGGGGGACACTACAGCAACGTGCCGAGAGACTGTACAGTGTACGAGGGTTGACCCCTGATCAGATCAAGCCTTCTCTGCTGGCTAAACGAAACTGAGTGAACTTTAAGAATAAAAAGGAAAATTATATTAATAAAAGGAAGACCTTAAGGCTTGCAAAGTGACTTTCATTGATCAGCTGGCTATAAATGAATAGTTCACATATGTTTGTATTCTCTGTTACACCAGGGTATGGAGCAACTGACCACAGTGTAAACACATATGCTTTCTGTTGTTTAAGTTGTTCAGTCAACTTGTGCAAAATTACATAAGTTTGATTTCAGGTTATGGAGATAAAAGAGTCAGATCCAAGAATTCGTCTCATTCATTTATCAATCCCTTATCAACAGTGGTTGGGAATGCAGTATGAACATTTTATGACTTTCATTGTAACCGATACTGAATGAAGGTGTCGCTACAATGTCAATTTATTATAATTGATGTTTTCATTATTTTTCCCCGCGATATTGTAAGGCCTATTGGATAAGGACTGGTTGGAAAAATGATGAGAATTTTGTTCAGTGATGTAACTTCAGGAATATTTGTAATTCCTCCATTCCTTCTCAAATGTACATTATTCTGACTGTGATGTATACGTGTATGATTTAAATGAAAATATTTCTAAACATTTTCTTTGTACAAAAGCTCTGAAATTAAATAGACATTGAAAGTACATTGGTTTAGAAATCAATGTTAAATATATAAGCTTGTGGATTCAGTCATATATGCACGGATAAACATCTGGTGTGAGATGAAATGTAAATAAAAATAAAAATTGTTCAGTCTAATTGAATGTCTCGTCTTGTTTTATTCTTTTTTGTTAAGAGGAGCAAAGCCTTTCAGCTGTTATATATTAAACATATGCTTTTGATGCAGTTGAATACATCTGTAACCTTAAACTTGGATCAAGAGTAAAGTTATTGATTGGCCTTTGGTATTTTAATGGAGGAGTGATTTGTTTGCACTCTGTCACCCTCTATGTTACTGTGTCAGGGGTATGTCCATCCATACTGTGTCATCTACTAAACTCTTCATGTAAATACTTCTCAAATAAAATATTTAGAGTGTTACATGTTTATATCGTGACTTGAATTTCCAAATTGATGTTAAATTTTCATGAAAAGAATTTTGATTTCACTATTTTTAGAAGAGTTGCAGCCCCTTGTTATTTTTTAAGTAATATTTTTGTGCAGAGACTTCATCTCCCAGTTTTAGTCAGATCTCTTTCAAACTTGGCAGGCTTTGTATGTATAATTCTCATCGCTTCTTACAATCCAGTTAGTTGGTTGTAGTCTGATGACAGTACAGGCCTGAGGGCTTCTTTTTCCATTGTTTGACCCCCATTTATATTCAGAGTATATATAGGTCATAGATACAATTCAGAATTTTGTGTCCTGATTCATGTGTTTCAGCTTATCTTAATATAGAAGTTACAATACTGGTGTGTCAGGGATTAATTGAAAGAAGTTGCTAAAATATTACAAATTCAAATTGACTGTGAAAGTTGTTCACTCAAAGTCAACAAATTGCTATTAAACGCCAAATATACAATGTATTTTAATGCAAAACATAGCAACTGATTATTCTGGTTTCAATTTCCAGCATATTCAACCCAGGTTATCATGGAGACAGGTCATTTTCATTTAATCAGGACTAGACGACCCTTCTCATCATCAGGTTCTATAGTAATAGTTCTATATGTTCAAAAAAAGGTAGTTTGCCACTTTTAACATATTTGAACCCAGTTAATATCATTCTCATGTCATTCATAACTTTCTTAAGAAGTAATGAAATAGTTTTTTAACTGCATTATATACATAAGAATAAGTAGATAGACAAATTAAAAGCACCACTATACTCCAGCCCACAAAACGGAAAAATGAAAGCCCTTCATCTCACTCTATGAGGAAACCTCATCAAAACCAATAGACGTTCTGTCCTCAATATTCCAAGGGTTACAATCACTTTTGCTCTTTGCACCCCTGAAACATCTCATGGTAAAATTGAAGGTGCCATGTGTGACACCTTGTGGACAAAACAAGGAGACAAGCTTGATATAAATGCTTTTAAACCACAGGAATAGAACTGATGTATACCAGGTATTTGAGAGACTACACATAGATCATGGTGGCTGTTAGGAAGAATGTATACATTTACACATGCAGTATTTTATAAGCTACTGAGGCTGGTATCCAGTACTATATGAAATAAGTATTGCCTTAAAACGAATGTACTGTGATAAATGATGCACATTTGGCTGTTATAGATACACATAATTGGTCATTGCATCAACACTTATAAGTAACAACTAGTTGCAAGTTGCACTGTTAACCATACAGACACAGGACATAATAAGCATGCTCATTATGCTCATAGTGGTGGGCAATGTCTTAATGAGATAATGAACAAGCATGGATACTTCGTAGTGACATTGATTTCTAAAATGAAAAAGTAACACTTTAATGTAAACTTTGTATATGTAAATTAAAGATGATGTGATTTACTTTGTTTGAGATGGATATGGACTATTTTTTATATGAAATCATTAAGCGGTTTATCAAATTAGAGTGAAGGTAACTGTGTTTTCTAGAATATTTAATGCAAAAACAATAATTGTCGAAAAATATCAAACGTCTTTCATTTTTGTGATTGGTGAGCGTCGAAACTATTCTACTTATTCACATTAGGTATCTATTTTTAGAAAAAGAAAGTCAAGCGTCTCTTTGGACAATCGTGATCAATTAAGTGCTTTATGCACGATGTCTTTGATTGCTCGATGTGTTGTTAACAAAAGCAATTTACTCTCAAGACACCTTTCAGCTGGAATTATTACTGGACAAACAAGATCACTTAAGGTAGAATTAAATGAGTAATTTGAAAGTTTATCATGTCAACGTAAAAGCTGACACTGAACAAAGATTGACTGTGTCGACACCAGTTTTGACGGATCTCGGCTAGTCTTGGAAGGTTGTAACATCGTTTGAGTTTAATGCATTTGCCGATGGTTTCGATCTTAAAATGATATCAATTTGTGGTAAAAGTAAGGTGAGCTACTGCACAAGTATTGATTACCACGCATCATTTACTGGAGAGTGTTTTTCGTGTTTCAGATATGGACATATCACGTTTATTTTCTCCTTTCAGATTGGAAATGAAATTCCTTCAGTAAACCTGTATGAGGATACTCCTGATAATGCTGTAAACATCAGAGACGCATTCAAGGGGAAGAAAGGAGTGCTATTTTCTGTGGTCGGCGCCTTCACCCCGGGATGTACAGAGGTATATGTATTTGCAAGACAAATGTATTTAAGAGCGCTATACAATTACATGTACATCTGTATGTAGCTACAAAATGTAGGGTACAACACTGGATAGCATGTACAAAGACAAAAAAATGAAACTGTGGATACAATTGTATATATTTAGAACCTTTTGGACATGGTTACATGAAGAAAATTTTAAAAACCTCAGTAAATGTAAGGTCTAAGATGTATGCTTGCATGGTTCAGCACATCTAAGTCCATGATCCCACCAAGTTTTAGGCAGTTTGTGTTTCTGAGGGGTTAAATCGTACTGTCCTGTCTTTTGGCACTTCCTTTAGCATGACACTTTGATTTATCCCAAGTGCTCTGGATAATCTTACTTGCTGTGGTCCTCCCTCAAGATGTTCAGTGAGTTAGTCATCTAGCTGCTGCAACAAGTATACTTGTCAAAGCTTTTCTTCTGTTGATATTCCCGTATTGTATACATTGTGCCTGTCCTCGTGAACCTTGGCAGCATTTTCAAGAATCATATCAAAGAAATTTCTTAGGAGACAAAATGTAATTTTCAAAAATTCCAGCTTACAAATGGTTTTGATGCCAATGTAGAATATATAATGATGTGTGAGGACTTTGAGTTGGGTTAAGACCAAAGAGATTAGTTTATAGTTATTGTATTTGATCTAGATCTATTTAGATCTACAGTCATGAATGCAAACAGAAGAAGTTTGTGCACAATAAGTATTTCATGTTATACAAGAAAGTAATGTGTATGTGGCAGAATATAAGGATTTATTTTTCTTGAAATGTTTGTAACATTGATCATACAATGTTGTTATTTTCTCCTTAGGTTCATCTCCCAGACTACCTTGACCATTATGAAAAATTTAAAGTATGTATGCTTGTTTCATTTCTCTTTGGTTGAAAATGAATTAAATAAAAGATTAAGAACATGCAAGACTTCAATAAAAAAGCATTTGTAACTTGATCTGATGACTGAACATGGGGCATAACCAGGAAAAAAATCTATGATAATACCCTGTAAAGAATCTCGATATCTTGTTAGTATATCTGAAAGATGTTTCAATAAATATTCCAGTCAGTAAGAAAAGATAGAAAAAGCCAGTCTACATTTTTGTGTCTTACTTTTCAATATTATCTTGTATTTAAGTGAGTAACTGGTTTTCTGTTTTGTGCCAAACCTAGCTTTACTTGTTGTACAGAATGAAGGTTATGACCTGATATGCTGTGTAGCTGTCAATGACCCATTTGTCATGTCCGCTTGGGGAAAACATGTTAAGGCTGAAGGAAAGGTAACAGTTTAAATCTTTGTATTTTTTTGTATGATTATGCCAATGTATAATTCTGGCAAAATCTTATGACATTCATAGTTATAGAGATGCCATGATCCAATTGTTGACTTTATAATTGTAACATTAGATATCATTCTACCTGATACCAACAGGACATTGAAGAGCCTGAAGTAGATCTTCTGCCTTCATTTTAACACTTGGAATCTTATTTTTCAAGAAGAAAATTGTTTCCTGTCAGCTCAGTGTTTTATTCTCTAATCTCTGATGTTCCTCTAAGTGCTGTTGATAGTGGCACCCATGGTCATATGACCTTGGCTATTAAAAGAACATTAAACTCTATAAAAATAAAACAAACCAGTCAACATTCCTGGAAGATTGATGTGCTATTCATGAAACAAATATATTTATACCTGCTAGAATTTAAAAATCAAATTTGATAAATTTATGCTGCTTCATGTTTACACAGGAAAACCTGGTGAAATCTTGGTATTTCTGATTTCAACCAAACTTTTGAAAACCTTTCAGATTCGTATGTTGGCTGACACTCAGGCAGAATTCACAAGGGCTCTAAATATGGAGCTTGACTGTCGAAAGGTTATGGGAAATACAAGATCTAAACGGTAAGAATTGATGAAACTTTTTATGAATGTGTATGAATGTTTCTGCTTTCATTTTTTAAACATTTATTAGTGCCTTGGGTATCTGATGGAGAGATGGGAGATGTAGGAGACCTTAAATTTGAATTTTTCCTAAACTTATGTTATACTATTCTATGGTAGTTAAGATTTCCTTAAGTTGTGGAGTATTCGTAAAACTGGGACCCGATATCAAGGATGGGACATTGTTTGACGGTCACAGTCACTGTTTATAGAGCATCAACTAACTTAGAGAGAGTTCAGTCGTTCATGTTTTAGCATCATTTTCTAATTCTTTTAACAAATAACATTGAAATAACTGTAGTTAAATTCATTGTTTGACTCTACTGTATCTAACTCTAAATTTGCCTTAAAAGGCTCTATTCATTGTGGGTCTTTAATACAGTCTCTGAAATTTTACAATTGAACATCATTTTCATTTCAGATATTCTTTAGTAGTGGAAGATGGCATTATACAAAGCATTAATATGGAACCAGAAAACACCGGACTAGCTTGTCTCCTGTGTATAAAAAACTACACATCAAAACTGAAACGCATGTAGCTTCAGTACATATCATCGCAACTACAAGCAAAAGATTGCAGTAGTGTTTATTCTTATTTCATTGTTACATTGATATGTTTCCAATATTTTTTTGTTTTACATGTTCTGTTACCTACACATATATATATTTAGATTTACATTTACAATATCATTGAAATTCAAAGGATTCTACTTTTATAAAACAAAACTAATTGCCTTAAGATTATGTCATGACGGAATTGAAATCTAATGATGGGTTATTTGATGATTGCTTTCTGGTATAAAATCTGAACAGTTACTAGGCAGGTATTTATGGCATGAAAATGGATAAATAGTTACATCTGAATGAAAGGCAATCAATCAGTTTTCAGTAATTCTTCTCTGGGGTTCCTTTTATTCTGCTTCAAAGAGATCAAGGGTAAGGAAGATTCTAAAATACCTAACTCTTTATCATTTTCAAGTCGTTGATTTTGTCATGATATATTTCAAGTATAGATAGAGTGTTTCGATATATTGAGTGTGAAACTCATGGACTCTGGGCAAATTACATTCAGATTGCAATTATTTAGATTTCAATTATTTAGATAAGGTCAGTTTGTCATTTGTGACCTAAGGTAACTGTTTATGTGTGATATTTCAAATTCCTGATGTAATTTACAGGAGTTGGGACTTGACCGAATGCCATCCTAGGTTAGGCCATAACCAGCCCAAAGCCAGTCAGCATGTCTATCTTAAATGCTGCTGCGAAATGCTTAATACTTCAGAGCAAAACCCAGAATTTTTTTTACTTACACTTTAAGTTTTTTGTCTCCTTGATTTTTCCTGTCCCTTTAGATTTTCTCATCAACAAGTATCAGTGATCTGGTGATGAAAAACTTAACATATACCCTGTTTTGTAGATTACTAGAGGTAGAACTTTCTATATACATGTATAGGTAGGTTAGGAAACACAGTATTTAGGCATTCTAAGGCACTAGCTTGCATAATACATGGTATATGTCAAGACTTTCTCAAAAATATAACTCTCGTGCTTGTTGGTGCAATAAAGGTAGATTATAAGCTGATGTGTAAGGTTTTGATGTACAGTAATTCTGGATGCTATTTATTTTTTTAATGTTTAAATAAGGACTCAGTATCGAACTTCACCTTCTCTTTTATTTATATATTTCGTTATTCCTAAGCTTTTTAGGTATCCAAATTCACATACAGTGGCCCACTGAAGGACACACCCACCTGGTAACTTTGGTACTACCCGGGTATTTTTCCAGCTGATAAAAATAGGAATGTCTGATAGGTCGCCATTATCCTTTGTAAACTCTTACAAAATTAAGATTTTTTTCTCATACCTCATTTTGTAAGGCATTTAGTGTTATTTTTATTTGAAACGGAGAAAAAAGATGATTTTTGTAATTTCTTTTTCAAAATAACAAAAGTTGTAAATAAAATTGATAATTGTGAATACATATTGTAGTTGAATAGATTGAAAGAGTTTTTGATCTGATATTGAAATTGACCTGAAATTTTAGTTTGTCAGGTGATGTAAACCATATCATATTGCTTTTATTTTATTCTGGGACTTTATTGTCCTGTTTTCCTGATATCTTACAAATTTCTTTGTAAAACGGGCTATGCATATTGCTGAAACTGTTTTGTGATACCCAGTCTGATTGAAACTTAAATTATTACAGTATTAGGAGTATCCTAGTAAATCAAGCTCTGGTTTAAGTTATTGTTGTTATATCATAATACATTTTGGAAAATGTTAGTCATGGAAGTTAAGAATAAAATGTTGGCAGTAGCTGTATATAAATAGGTTTTACTGCAATAACAAGGTTTTACTGCACAGTGTTGGCATTATAACAAGGTTTTACTGTATAACAGTGTAATAAAGTTTTACTGTCTGGCAGTGGCAGTATACCAAACAGACATAAATGTCTTCTTGACACTATCCCTTAGACCTGCACTTTATCCAATCCCTGTTCTCTCCTTTAAAAAATGTGATGTCACTGGAGGCAATGCTGTTTTAGATTCACAGTTCTATATGTAATGGCGACAGTGTAATATGGTTTAGTGTAGATAGTGAAAGTGTATGATAATTATCTAATAGTTGTAGTGTGTTTAACAAGCTGTATGAGTGTGGCAGTATAAGGAAGTGTCATTTTTTGCTGTTTGGTACTTTATCATAGATGTTGTGAATACTATTATAATATTGATCAGGATATCAATTGTTCAGAGGCATTAAGTGCAAATGTGTAGGTAGATATATATATTATGAATGTGGTAAGTATGTGTAGGTAGATATATATATTATGAATGTGGTAAGTATGTGTAGGTAGATATATATATTATGAATGTGGTAAGTATGTGTAGGTAGATATATATATTATGAATGTGGTAAGTATGTGTAGGTAGATATATATATTATGAATGTGGTGAGAATGTGTAGGTAGATATATATATTATGAATGTGGTAGATATATATATTATGAATGTGTAGGTAGATATATATATTATGAATGTGGTAAGTATGTGTAGGTAGATATATATATTATATATATTATGAATGTGGTAAGTATGTGTAGGTAGATATATATATTATGAATGTGGTAAGTATGTGTAGGTAGATATATATATTATGAATGTGGCAAGAATGTGTAGGTGTTTGCTTTTGTTGTTCCAAAATTTTGATTGATAATCGGGTATGTTAATTAACTGCTGATTGTAGGATGTCATTTTGCTTGGTGTACAGTTTCCTTTATTTGATCTTTATTTACAAAGTATATGAATCAGGTGTTTAATCAGGTCCTTGAAATAAAGCTGATGCCCCTCCATAAGAAATATGGGGACTTAAGTAAGACTACCACTACATGTAGTATATTTAATGTCCCATTTATCTCAAGTATATGGTTATTGAATTATTTGAAGATGTTCATTGTTCAGATATACATGGATAAGGCCCGAAATATCTATGACGGTGAGCACCATGCTGATGATGTAGGGCGATGAGCATACTACTGACGACAACCCAAGACGAATCCAGTGTCTTTGGCCGACGGTACCATGGGCACGTTCAACAGGCCTGGGGAAACTGGTTAGGGACAGAAGAGACGTCACAGACTCAGTAGCATGTTTCTCACTTATTCACTTATTCCTGTTTAATGAAATTTTATATGTACAAAGTCCCAGATGTTAGATTTGATTTCATTGTTATATGAAGGATATTCACTTTTTATATTCTATGAATAGATATAAAGTCAGCCTTATATGATAAAACCGAATACTCAACAGGATTGATCTCCGTTTACATGGAGTAAGAAGGAAGTGGGCTTATTACCAAACATGACTTACAAGATGGTGAACTTATCAACCAACTTGTGTGCATTATTTGTGTTTACTTGTCATAGACAGTGAAAAGCTAGAAGGCATTTATTGCCAGACTTTGGTTTATCTCATATCAAATGTATTATGTTAACAAAGGATTGTCTTATTACTGGAAATTAATTTATCTTTGGTCATGTATGTTGTAATACAGGATGGGCTTATTATCTAAACATGGAATGATATCCTGTCAAATACATTAACAAGAGATAGACTTATTACCAAAATAAGTTTGTCTCTTGTTACACACAGGAAAGGTAGTCTTATTACTGAATACAAGTTTGTCTCCTGTCACACACAGGAAAGGTATGGTCTTATTACTGAATACAAGTTTGTCTCCTGTCACACACAGGAAAGGTATGGGCTTATTACTGAATATAAATTTGTCTCCTGTCACACACAGGAAAGGTATGGTCTTATTACTGAATATGTATTTGTCTTCTGTCACACACAGGAAAGGTATAGTCTTATTACTGAATATGAGTTTGTCTCCTGTCACACACAGGAACGGTATAGGCTTATTACTGAATATAAGTTTGTCTGCTGTGACACACAGCAAAGGTATGGTCTTATTACTGAATACAAGTTTGTCTCCTGTCACACACAGGAAAGGTATAGTCTTATTACTGAATATGAGTTTGTCTCCTGTCACACACAGGAAAGGTATGGTCTTATTACTGAATATGAGTTTGTCTTCTGTCACACACAGGAAAAGCATGGTCTTATAACTGAACATGAGTTTGTCTCCTGTCACACACAGGAAAGGTATAGTCTTATTACTGAATACGAGTTTGTCTCCTGTCACACACAGGAAAGGTATGGTCTTATTACTGAATATGAGTTTGTCTCCTGTCACACACAGGCATGGTATGGGCTTATTACTGAATATGAGTTTGTCTCCTTTCACACACAGGCATGGTATAGGCTTATTACTGAATATGAGTTTGTCTCCTGTCACACACAGGAAAGGTATGGGCTTATTACTGAATACAAGTTTGTCTCCTGTCACACACAGGAAAGGTATAGTCTTATTACTGAATATAAATTTGTCTCCTGTCACACACAGGAAAGGTATGGTCTTATTACTGAATATGTATTTGTCTTCTGTCACACACAGGAAAGGTATGGGCTTATTACTGAATATGAGTTTGTCTCCTGTCGCACACAGGAAAGGTATGGGCTTATTACTGAATATGAGTTTGTCTCCTGTCACACACAGGAAAGGTATAGTCTTATTACTGAATACAAGTTTGTCTCCTGTCAGACACAGGAAAGGTATGGGCTTATTACTGAATATGAGTTTGTCTCCTGTCACACACAGGAAAGGTATGGTCTTATTACTGAACATGAGTTTGTCTCCTGTCACACACAGTAACGTAGTGAAGATGGTCCTCAGTAAATAGGCATGAATAACCCGTTATAACAATTTGCTCAATACCATGCAGCTCTTCAATTTCACAAGTTATCCAGTTGTTTTATACATACTTAGAGTAAAACTGGTTTCCGATTGTACTTGTAGCCAGAGCTCAAATATTACTGATGTTTACTTTTGTTCCTCAGGGACTTGATTATAAAGTTGCACCCATTTTTATACAGAATAAACAAGTCCATCATCATCATCATGTGTTGTTTGTACTTTTTTTTCATTCTGTTAAACAAATGGTGTATCAATTTAACTGTATGTAAAACAAGTGTTTATAAATCCTGCAGTTTTGAAACGGGACCATGTTCTTGTATACTTAGTTTACGATGTTTTTGTGTGTCCAAATTAGGACAATAGAGAGAGATCAAGAATATCTCGTCTAAACTTAGCTGTCTCATAAGTGACTCCGATAAGTGAATCAGCTGTAAGACAGACACATGTAACATATAGGACAGCCACAGGCAACATTTAGGACAGTCACATATAACATATAGGACAGACACATGTAACATATAGGACAGCCACCGGCAACATTTAGGACAGTCACATATAACATATAGGACAGTCACAGGTAACATATAGGACAGTCACAGGTAACATATAGGACAGTCACAGATAACAAGCCTGGTTCTTGTATAAAAATAACAACGGAGGACATCATATATAGCCATGTTTTGATATATCAGTATGTAAGTCTCCAATACAATATGTGTGGGAGAGGACAGTAAGAGACTCGCCCACTTAACACACATTGTATGTACAGTCGGAGACTTAAATACATTTCCATAACCGAAAATTGACACATAAAGAAGTGAACTACATAAAGCTAGTGACCAAAACTTCCAAACTTTATGATGTAGACGCCAGAGGAAAGTACATGTATATGGAAAGGAGACATGATTTAAGTATTTTGTTTCAAATGAGTGGAACACGACTTGAGTTCAATCCGAATATCTACTTACCTCCCTTGCGAGCCGACCTAATTGAATCCTTTATCCCTTTGGAGGTGAGATATAGGTGGACTACAACCCAAGGAGAAAGATTATTACGTAAGCTTAACATCTTTTACCTAGGACACCAACTTACCACAGGTTTCAATCAAATTTCTTCGTGTCTTGAAGTCTTTGCAATATATATCATATAAGTGTCATGGTAATGAATGATTGACAATATTTACATACACGTGGAAGTGATATACTGATCTGTTGTCCTGTCAGACCTTAGTGTTAACACTTGAAAGATTCAAATCTTAAAGGCAGTCATGTGTGACATAACACAGGCACTCGAGGCCAGGATATTATTTTTTAAACATTGATTTTTGTTTTAGCACTCATGACTGACGTTATTTAAACGAAATATCAGCAGAATTCAAGTTTATGTGCCGGTTGACAAATCCGAGGTCCACGGTCATTAAAAATACACAAGGCAAGCAACTCCAGATTTTAAAAAATCGACCCCTCGCTTGGAAACTGGCTCAAAAAAAGTAGTTATGATAAGTTCCTTGTAAAACAATATGTATCCGTAGGTAGTGTGTATATTTACCTTTTATTTGGTGCATAACATTACAGGCAACGAGAAATTCACAATACGTACATGAGATTAACATCTCAATAACCGGAGATTTTATCGTCCATGTAATTATCTTTGACGGAAGTAACATGCCATTTCAAGGGCGGTCACTCCGACTTTTTGGGAGAGGAGTTCCGGATAGCACTATACCAGTGAACAGGTAAGAAAGGTTCCGATGTCATTACGCGCGTAACTTCAAAATAGATATTTTAAATATTCTCAATAACTTGACAAAAATCACTATGGAAAAAATCATTTAATTTCCAATTTCTAAGTTAATATATTTCCCCCACGATATTTTTCATAAATTGCGCCCTTTTTTTCATTATCTGCATGATTTTTTTCTTATTATTTTTTTTTTTGAAAAAAAAATTCTCATTACCGCCAGCTTGATTGAAAGTTGATGCATTCTGTATAATCCCTTACCATGATATTGTATCCGAGTTGGCAAATGTGGACTTTCTTTGCCCAGCCATTATTTTTCCATCCCCGCAAATGTATTTGTAGAAATAAAAATATCTATTTTGAAGTTACGCGCGTAATGACATCGGAGCCTTTCTTACCTGTTCACTGGTATAGTGCTATCCGGAACTCCTCTCCCAAAAAGTCGGAGTGACCGCCCTTGAAATGGCATGTTACTTCCGTCAAAGATAATTACATGGACGATAAAATCTCCGGTTATTGAGATGTTAATCTCATGTACGTATTGTGAATTTCTCGTTGCCTGTAATGTTATGCACCAAATAAAAGGTAAATATACACACTACCTACGGATACATATTGTTTTACAAGGAACTTATCATAACTACTTTTTTGAGCCAGTTTCCAAGCGAGGGGTCGATTTTTTAAAATCTGGAGTTGCTTGCCTTGTGTATTTTTAATGACCGTGGACCTCGGATTTGTCAACCGGCACATAAACTTGAATTCTGCTGATATTTCGTTTAAATAACGTCAGTTATGAGTGCTAAAACAAAAATCAATGTTTAAAAAATAATATCCTGGCCTCGAGTGCCTGTGTGACATAAGACAAACATGTGTAACAGGAGCGGGGAAATGCGCAGCCAGACCGGGGTTCGAACTCTAGACGGATGCTCTACCTACTAAGCTAACTGGTCGCTGAGGATCGACCTCGTCAAATTCCGCTACACGTGTATATATATTTAAACCACATTCGTTCGTGATGAAAAGCACAGCACAGCACATACTT